>NW_028116768.1:0-130340 GCF_964273445.1 Streptopelia decaocto
ACTTTGAAAAAATTTCAACTGGAATTTTAGCAATTTTGACCTGAAATTGTAAACATGTTGAAGTGGATTTTGAAAATTCTAGAGAGAATTTTAAAAGCTTCAACAGAATTTCAACAATTTTGAGAGGGATTTGAAAAGTTTCAATGGGAATGGGAAGAATTGGGACAAAAATTGGAAAATTTTGAAGGGACTTTGAAAAAATTTCAACTGGAATTTTAGTAATTTTGACCTGAAATTGTAAACATGTGGACGTGGATTTTGAAAATTCTAGAGAGAAGTTTCAAACTTTCAACAGGATTTCAACAATTTTGAGAGGGATTTGAAAAGTTTCAATGGGAATGGGAAGAATTGGGAAAAAAACTGGAAAATTTTGAAGGGACTTTGAAAAAATTTCAACTGGAATTTTAGCAATTTTGACGTGAAATTGTAAACATGTTGAAGTGGATTTTGAAAATTCTAGAGAGAATTGTAAAAGCTTCAACAGAATTTCAACAATTTTGAGAGGGATTTGAAAAGTTTCAATGGGAATGGGAAGAATTGGGACAAAAATTGGAAAATTTTTAAGGGACTTTGAAAAAATTTCAACTGGAATTTTAGCAATTTTGACCTGAAATTGTAAACATGTGGACGTGGATTTTGAAAATTCTAGAGAGAATTTTAAAAGCTTCAACAGAATTTCAACAATTTTGAGAGGGATTTGAAAAGTTTCAATGGGAATGGGAAGAATTGGGACAAAAATTGGAAAATTTTTAAGGGACTTTGAAAAAATTTCAACTGGAATTTTAGCAATTTTGACGTGAAATTGTAAACATGTGGATGTGGATTTTGAAAATTCTAGAGAGAATTTTAAAAGCTTCAACAGAATTTCAACATTTTTGAGAGGGCTTTGAAAAGTTTCAATGGGAATGGGAAGAATTGGGACAAAAATTGGAAAATTTTGAAGGGACTTTGAAAAAATTTCAACTGGAATTTTAGCAATTTTGACCTGAAATTATAAACATGTTGAAGTGGATTTGAAAATTCTAGAGAGAAGTTTCAAACTTTCAACAGGATTTCAACAATTTTGAGCGGGATTTGAAAAGTTTCAATGGGAATGGGAAGAATTGGGACGAAAATTGGAAAATTTTTAAGGGACATTGAAAAAATTTCAACTGGAATTTTAGCAATTTTGACATGAAATTGTAAACATGTTGAAGTGGATTTTGAAAATTCTAGAGAGAATTTTAAAAGCTTCAACAGAATTTCAACAATTTTGAGAGGGATTTGAAAAGTTTCAATGGGAATGGGAAGAATTGGGACAAAAATTGGAAAAATTTGAAGGGACTTTGAAAAAATTTCAACTGGAATTTTAGCAATTTTGACCTGAAATTATAAACATGTTGAAGTGGATTTTGAAAATTCTAGAGAGAAGTTTCAAACTTTCAACAGAATTTCAACAATTTTGAGAGGGATTTGAAAAGTTTCAATGGGAATGGGAAGAATTGGGACAAAAATTGGAAAATTTTGAAGGGACTTGGAAAAAATTTCAACTGGAATTTTCGCAATTTTGACCTGAAATTGTAAACATGTGGACGTGGATTTTGAAAATTCTAGAGAGAATTGTAAAAGCTTCAACAGAATTTCAACAATTTTGAGAGGGATTTGAAAAGTTTCAATGGGAATGGGAAGAATTGGGACAAAAATTGGAAAATTTTGAAGGGACTTTGAAAAAATTTCAACTGGAATTTTAGCAATTTTGACGTGAAGTTGGAAACATGTTGAAGTGGATTTTGAAAATTCTAGAGAGAATTTTAAAAGCTTCAACAGAATTTCAACAATTTTGAGAGGGATTTGAAAAGTTTCAATGGGAATGGGAAGAATTGGGACAAAAATTGGAAAATTTTGAAGGGACTTTGAAAAAATTTCAACTGGAATTTTAGCAATTTTGACCTGAAATTGTAAACATGTGGACGTGGATTTTGAAAATTCTAGAGAGAATTGTAAAAGCTTCAACAGAATTTCAACAATTTTGAGAGGGATTTGAAAAGTTTCAATGGGAATGGGAAGAATTGGGACAAAAATTGGAAAATTTTTAAGGGACTTGGAAAAAATTTCAACTGGAATTTTAGCAATTTTGACGTGAAATTGTAAACATGTTGAAGTGGATTTTGAAAATTCTAGAGAGAATTTTAAAAGCTTCAACGGAATTTCAACAATTTGGAGAGGGATTTGAAAAGTTTCAATGGGAATGGGAAGAATTGGGACAAAAATTGGAAAATTTTGAAGGGACTTTGAAAAAATTGCGACTGGAATTTTAGCAATTTTGACGTGAAATTGTAAACATGTTGAAGTGGATTTTGAAAATTCTAGAGAGAATTTTAAAAGCTTCAACAAAATTTCAACATTTTTGAGCGGGATTTGAAAAGCTTCAATGGGAATGGGAAGAATTGGGACAAAAATTGGAAAATTTTGAAGGGACTTTGAAAAAATTTCAACTGGAATTTTAGCAATTTTGACCTGAAATTATAAACATGTGGACGTGGATTTTGAAAATTCTAGAGAGAATTTTAAAAGCTTCAACAGAATTTCAACAATTTTGAGAGGGATTTGAAAAGTTTCAATGGGAATGGGAAGAATTGGGACAAAAATTGGAAAATTTTTAAGGGACTTTGAAAAAATTTCAAGTGGAATTTTAGCAATTTTGACCTGAAATTGTAAACATGTGGACGTGGATTTTGAAAATTCTAGAGAGAATTTTAAAAGCTTCAACAGAATTTCAACAATTTTGAGAGGGATTTGAAAAGTTTCAATGGGAATGGGAAGAATTGGGACGAAAATTGGAAAATTTTGAAGGGACTTTGAAAAAATTTCAACTGGAATTTTAGCAATTTTGACGTGAAATTGTAAACATGTGGACGTGGATTTTGAAAATTCTAGAGAGAATTTTAAAAGCTTCAACAGAATTTCAACAATTTTGAGAGGGATTTGAAAAGTTTCAATGGGAATGGGAAGAATTGGGACAAAAATTGGAAAATTTTTAAGGGACTTGGAAAAAATTTCAACTGGAATTTTCGCAATTTTGACCTGAAATTGTAAACATGTGGAAGTGGATTTTGAAAATTCTAGAGATAAGTTTCAAACTTTCAACAGGATTTCAACAATTTTGAGAGGGATTTGAAAAGTTTCAATGGGAATGGGAAGAATTGGGACAAAAATTGGAAAATTTTGAAGGGACATTGAAAAAATTTCAACTGGAATTTTAGCAATTTTGACCTGAAATTATAAACATGTTGAAGTGGATTTTGAAAATTCTAGAGGGAAATTTCCAACTTTCAATATGATTTCAACAATTTTGAGAGGGATTTGAAAAGTTTCAATGGGAATGGGAAGAATTGGGACAAAAATTGGAAAATTTTTAAGGGACTTTGAAAAAATTTCAACTGGAATTTTAGCAATTTTGACGTGAAGTTGTAAACATGTTGAAGTGGATTTTGAAAATTCTAGAGAGAATTGTAAAAGCTTCAACAGAATTTCAACAATTTTGAGAGGGATTTGAAAAAGTTTCAATGGGAATGGGAAGAATTGGGACAAAAATTGGAAAATTTTTAAGGGACTTTGAAAAAATTTCAACTGGAATTTTAGCAATTTTGACCTGAAATTGTAAAAATGTGGACGTGGATTTTGAAAATTCTAGAGAGAAGTTTCAAACTTTCAACAGGATTTCAACAATTTTGAGAGGGATTTGAAAAGTTTCAATGGGAATGGGAAGAATTGGGACAAAAACTGGAAAATTTTGAAGGGACTTTGAAAAAATTTCAAATGGAATTTTAGCAATTTTGACCTGAAATTATAAACATGTTGAAGTGGATTTTGAAAATTCTAGAGAGAAGTTTCAAACTTTCAACAGAATTTCAACAATTTTGAGAGGGATTTGAAAAGTTTCAATGGGAATGGGAAGAATTGGGACAAAAATTGGAAAATTTTTAAGGGACTTTGAAAAAATTTCAACTGGAATTTTAGCAATTTTGACCTGAAATTATAAACATGTTGAAGTGGATTTTGAAAATTCTAGAGAGAAGTTTCAAACTTTCAACAGGATTTCAACAATTTTGAGCGGGATTTGAAAAGTTTCAATGGGAATGGGAAGAATTGGGACGAAAATTGGAAAATTTTTAAGGGACTTTGAAAAAATTTCAACTGGAATTTTAGCAATTTTGACATGAAATTGTAAACATGTGGAAGTGGATTTTGAAAATTCTAGAGAGAATTTTAAAAGCTTCAACAGAATTTCAACAATTTTGAGAGGGATTTGAAAAGTTTCAATGGGAATGGGAAGAATTGGGACAAAAATTGGAAAATTTTTAAGGGACTTTGAAAAAATTTCAACTGGAATTTTAGCAATTTTGACCTGAAATTGTAAACATGTTGAAGTGGATTTTGAAAATTCTAGAGAGAATTTTAAAAGCTTCAACAGAATTTCAACAATTTTGAGAGGGATTTGAAAAGTTTCAATGGGAATGGGAAGAATTGGGACAAAAATTGGAAAAATTTTTAAGGGACTTTGAAAAAATTTCAACTGGAATTTTAGCAATTTTGACCTGAAATTGTAAACATGTGGACGTGGATATTGAAAATTCTAGAGAGAATTGTAAAAGCTTCAACAGAATTTCAACAATTTTGAGAGGGATTTTAAAAGTTTCAATGGGAATGGGAAGAATTGGGACAAAAATTGGAAAATTTTGAAGGGACTTTGAAAAAATTTCAACTGGAATTTTAGCAATTTTGACGTGAAGTTGGAAACATGTTGAAGTGGATTTTGAAAATTCTAGAGAGAATTTTAAAAGCTTCAACAGAATTTCAACAATTTTGAGAGGGATTTGAAAAGTTTCAATGGGAATGGGAAGAATTGGGACAAAAATTGGAAAATTTTGAAGGGACTTTGAAAAAATTTCAACTGGAATTTTAGCAATTTTGACCTGAAATTGTAAACATGTGGACGTGGATTTTGAAAATTCTAGAGAGAATTGTAAAAGCTTCAACAGAATTTCAACAATTTTGAGAGGGATTTGAAAAGTTTCAATGGGAATGGGAAGAATTGGGACAAAAACTGGAAAATTTTGAAGGGACTTTGAAAAAATTTCAACTGGAATTTTAGCAATTTTGACGTGAAATTGTAAACATGTTGAAGTGGATTTTGAAAATTCTAGAGAGAATTTTAAAAGCTTCAACAGAATTTCAACAATTTGGAGAGGGATTTGAAAAGTTTCAATGGGAATGGGAAGAATTGGGACAAAAATTGGAAAATTTTGAAGGGACTTTGAAAAAATTTCAACTGGAATTTTAGCAATTTTGATGTGAAATTGTAAACATGTTGAAGTGGATTTTGAAAATTCTAGAGAGAATTTTAAAAGCTTCAACAGAATTTCAACAATTTTGAGAGGGATTTGAAAAGTTTCAATGGGAATGGGAAGAATTGGGACAAAAATTGGAAAAATTTGAAGGGACTTTGAAAAAATTTCAACTGGAATTTTAGCAATTTTGACCTGAAATTATAAACATGTTGAAGTGGATTTTGAAAATTCTAGAGAGAAGTTTCAAACTTTCAACAGAATTTCAACAATTTTGAGAGGGATTTGAAAAGTTCAATGGGAATGGGAAGAATTGGGACAAAAATTGGAAAATTTTGAAGGGACTTTGAAAAAATTTCAACTGGAATTTTCGCAATTTTGACCTGAAATTGTAAACATGTGGACGTGGATTTTGAAAATTCTAGAGAGAATTGTAAAAGCTTCAACAGAATTTCAACAATTTTGAGAGGGCTTTGAAAAGTTTCAATGGGAATGGGAAGAATTGGGACAAAAATTGGAAAATTTT
Source organism: Streptopelia decaocto (assembly GCF_964273445.1). Taxonomy (NCBI): domain Eukaryota; kingdom Metazoa; phylum Chordata; class Aves; order Columbiformes; family Columbidae; genus Streptopelia; species Streptopelia decaocto. Next base: position 5,854 of record NW_028116768.1, read on the forward strand.
TAAGGGACTTTGAAAAAATTTCAACTGGAATTTTAGCAATTTTGACGTGAAGTTGGAAACATGTTGAAGTGGATTTTGAAAATTCTAGAGAGAATTTTAAAAGCTTCAACAGAATTTCAACAATGTTGAGAGGGATTTGAAAAGTTTCAATGGGAATGGGAAGAATTGGGACAAAAATTGGAAAATTTTTAAGGGACTTTGAAAAAATTTCAACTGGAATTTTAGCAATTTTGACCTGAAATTGTAAACATGTGGACGTGGATTTTGAAAATTCTAGAGAGAATTTTAAAAGCTTCAACAGAATTTCAACAATTTGGAGAGGGATTTGAAAAGTTTCAATGGGAATGGGAAGAATTGGGACAAAAATTGGAAAATTTTTAAGGGACTTTGAAAAAATTTCAACTGGAATTTTAGCAATTTTGACGTGAAATTGTAAACATGTTGAAGTGGATTTTGAAAATTCTAGAGAGAATTTTAAAAGCTTCAACAGAATTTCAACAATTTGGAGAGGGATTTGAAAAGTTTCAATGGGAATGGGAAGAACTGGGACAAAAATTGGAAAATTTTGAAGGGACATTGAAAAAATTTCAACTGGAATTTTAGCAATTTTGACGTGATATTTTAAACATCTTGAAGTGGATTTTGAAAATTCTAGAGAGAATTTTAAAAGCTTCAACAGAATTTCAACAATTTTGAGAGGGATTTGAAAAGTTTCAATGGGAATGGGAAGAATTGGGACAAAAATTGGAAAATTTTTAAGGGACTTTGAAAAAATTTCAACTGGAATTTTAGCAATTTTGACCTGAAATTGTAAACATGTTGAAGTGGATTTTGAAAATTCTAGAGAGAATTTTAAAAGCTTCAACAGAATTTCAACAATTTTGAGAGGGATTTGAAAAGTTTCAATGGGAATGGGAAGAATTGGGACAAAAATTGGAAAATTTTTAAGGGACTTTGAAAAAATTTCAACTGGAATTTTAGCCATTTTTTGACGTGAAATTGTAAACATGTGGACGTGGATTTTGAAAATTCTAGAGAGAATTGTAAAAGCTTCAACAGAATTTCAACAATTTTGAGAGGGATTTGAAAAGTTTCAATGGGAATGGGAAGAATTGGGACAAAAATTGGAAAATTTTTAAGGGACTTTGAAAAAATTTCAACTGGAATTTTAGCAATTTTGACCTGAAATTGTAAACATGTTGAAGTGGATTTTGTAAATTCTAGAGAGAATTTTAAAAGCTTCAACAGAATTTCAACAATTTTGAGAGGGATTTGAAAAGTTTCAATGGGAATGGGAAGAATTGGGACAAAAATTGGAAAAATTTTTAAGGGACTTTGAAAAAATTTCAACTGGAATTTTGGCAATTTTGACCTGAAATTATAAACATGTTGAAGTGGATTTTGAAAATTCTAGAGAGAAGTTTCAAACTTTCAACAGAATTTCAACAATTTTGAGAGGGATTTGAAAAGTTTCAATGGGAATTGGAAGAATTGGGACAAAAATTGGAAAATTTTTAAGGGACTTTGAAAAAATTTCAACTGGAATTTTAGCAATTTTGACCTGAAATTGTAAACATATGGACGTGGATTTTGAAAATTCTAGAGAGAATTGTAAAAGCTTCAACAGAATTTCAACAATTTTGAGAGGGATTTGAAAAGTTTCAATGGGAATGGGAAGAATTGGGACAAAAATTGGAAAATTTTGAAGGGACTTTGAAAAAATTTCAACTGGAATTTTAGCAATTTTGACCTGAAATTGTAAACATGTTGAAGTGGATTTTGAAAATTCTAGAGAGAATTTTAAAAGCTTCAACAGAATTTCAACAATTTTGAGAGGGATTTGAAAAGTTTCAATGGGAATGGGAAGAATTGGGACAAAAATTGGAAAAATTTTTAAGGGACTTTGAAAAAATTTCAACTGGAATTTTAGCAATTTTGACCTGAAATTATAAACATGTTGAAGTGGATTTTGAAAATTCTAGAGAGAAGTTTCAAACTTTCAACAGAATTTCAACAATTTTGAGAGGGATTTGAAAAGTTTCAATGGGAATTGGAAGAATTGGGACAAAAATTGGAAAATTTTTAAGGGACTTTGAAAAAATTTCAACTGGAATTTTAGCAATTTTGACCTGAAATTGTAAACATATGGACGTGGATTTTGAAAATTCTAGAGAGAATTGTAAAAGCTTCAACAGAATTTCAACAATTTTGAGAGAGATTTGAAAAGTTTCAATGGGAATGGGAAGAATTGGGACAAAAATTGGAAAATTTTGAAGGGACTTTGAAAAAATTTCAACTGGAATTTTAGCAATTTTGACGTGAAGTTGGAAACATGTTGAAGTGGATTTTGAAAATTCTAGAGAGAATTTTAAAAGCTTCAACAGAATTTCAACAATTTTGAGAGGGATTTGAAAAGTTTCAATGGGAATGGGAAGAATTGGGACAAAAATTGGAAAATTTTGAAGGGACTTTGAAAAAATTTCAACTGGAATTTTAGCAATTTTGACCTGAAATTGTAAACATGTGGACGTGGATTTTGAAAATTCTAGAGAGAATTTTAAAAGCTTCAACAGAATTTCAACAATTTTGAGAGGGATTTGAAAAGTTTCAATGGGAATGGGAAGAATTGGGACAAAAATTGGAAAATTTTTAAGGGACTTTGAAAAAATTTCAACTGGAATTTTAGCAATTTTGACGTGAAATTGTAAACATGTTGAAGTGGATTTTGAAAATTCTAGAGAGAATTTTAAAAGCTTCAACAGAATTTCAACAATTTGGAGAGGGATTTGAAAAGTTTCAATGGGAATGGGAAGAATTGGGACAAAAATTGGAAAATTTTGAAGGGACATTGAAAAAATTTCAACTGGAATTTTAGCAATTTTGATGTGAAATTGTAAACATGTTGAAGTGGATTTTGAAAATTCTAGAGAGAATTTTAAAAGCTTCAACAGAATTTCAACAATTTGGAGAGGGATTTGAAAAGTTTCAATGGGAATGGGAAGAATTGAAACAAAAATTGGAAAATTTTGAAGGGACTTGGAAAAAATTTCAACTGGAATTTTAGCAATTTTGACCTGAAATTGTAAACATGTTGAAGTGGATTTTGAAAATTCTAGAGAGAATTTTAAAAGCTTCAACAGAATTTCAACAATGTTGAGAGGGATTTGAAAAGTTTCAATGGGAATGGGAAGAATTGGGACAAAAATTGGATAATTTTTAAGGGACTTTGAAAAAATTTCAACTGGAATTTTAGCAATTTTGACCTGAAATTGTAAACATATGGACGTGGATTTTGAAAATTCTAGAGAGAATTGTAAAAGCTTCAACAGAATTTCAACAATTTTGAGAGAGATTTGAAAAGTTTCAATGGGAATGGGAAGAATTGGGACAAAAATTGGAAAATTTTGAAGGGACTTTGAAAAAATTTCAACTGGAATTTTAGCAATTTTGACGTGAAGTTGGAAACATGTTGAAGTGGATTTTGAAAATTCTAGAGAGAATTTTAAAAGCTTCAACAGAATTTCAACAATTTTGAGAGGGATTTGAAAAGTTTCAATGGGAATGGGAAGAATTGGGACAAAAATTGGAAAATTTTGAAGGGACTTTGAAAAAATTTCAACTGGAATTTTAGCAATTTTGACCTGAAATTGTAAACATGTGGACGTGGATTTTGAAAATTCTAGAGAGAATTTTAAAAGCTTCAACAGAATTTCAACAATTTTGAGAGGGATTTGAAAAGTTTCAATGGGAATGGGAAGAATTGGGACAAAAATTGGAAAATTTTTAAGGGACTTTGAAAAAATTTCAACTGGAATTTTAGCAATTTTGACGTGAAATTGTAAACATGTTGAAGTGGATTTTGAAAATTCTAGAGAGAATTTTAAAAGCTTCAACAGAATTTCAACAATTTGGAGAGGGATTTGAAAAGTTTCAATGGGAATGGGAAGAATTGGGACAAAAATTGGAAAATTTTGAAGGGACATTGAAAAAATTTCAACTGGAATTTTAGCAATTTTGATGTGAAATTGTAAACATGTTGAAGTGGATTTTGAAAATTCTAGAGAGAATTTTAAAAGCTTCAACAGAATTTCAACAATTTGGAGAGGGATTTGAAAAGTTTCAATGGGAATGGGAAGAATTGAAACAAAAATTGGAAAATTTTGAAGGGACTTGGAAAAAATTTCAACTGGAATTTTAGCAATTTTGACCTGAAATTGTAAACATGTTGAAGTGGATTTTGAAAATTCTAGAGAGAATTTTAAAAGCTTCAACAGAATTTCAACAATGTTGAGAGGGATTTGAAAAGTTTCAATGGGAATGGGAAGAATTGGGACAAAAATTGGAAAATTTTGAAGGGACTTTGAAAAAATTTCAACTGGAATTTTAGCAATTTTGACCTGAAATTGTAAACATGTTGAAGTGGATTTTGAAAATTCTAGAGAGAATTGTAAAAGCTTCAACAGAATTTCAACAATTTTGAGAGGGATTTGAAAAGTTTCAATGGGAATGGGAAGAATTGGGACAAAAATTGGAAAATTTTGAAGGGACTTTGAAAAAATTTCAACTGGAATTTTAGCAATTTTGACATGAAATTGTAAACATGTGGACATGGATTTTGAAAATTCTAGAGAGAATTTTAAAAGCTTCAACAGAATTTCAACAATTTGGAGAGGGATTTGAAAAGTTTCAATGGGAATGGGAAGAATTGGGACAAAAATTGGAAAATTTTGAAGGGACTTGGAAAAAATTTCAACTGGAATTTTAGCAATTTTGACCTGAAATTGTAAACATGTGGACGTGGATTTTGAAAATTCTAGAGAGAATTGTAAAAGCTTCAACAGAATTTCAACAATTTTGAGAGGGATTTTAAAAGTTTCAATGGGAATGGGAAGAATTGGGACAAAAATTGGAAAATTTTGAAGGGACTTTGAAAAAATTTCAACTGGAGTTTTAGCAATTTTGACCTGAAATTGTAAACATGTTGAAGTGGATTTTGAAAATTCTAGAGAGAATTTTAAAAGCTTCAACAGAATTTCAACAATTTGGAGAGGGATTTGAAAAGTTTCAATGGGAATGGGAAGAATTGGGACAAACATTGGAAAATTTTGAAGGGACTTGGAAAAAATTTCAACTGGAATTTCAGCAATTTTGACGTGAAATTGTAAACATGTTGAAGTGGATTTTGAAAATTCTAGAGAGAATTTTAAAAGCTTCAACAAAATTTCAACAATTTTGAGAGGGATTTGAAAAGTTTCAATGGGAATGGGAAGAATTGGGACAAAAATTGGAAAATTTTGAAGGGACTTTGAAAAAATTTCAACTGGAATTTTAGCAATTTTGACGTGAAATTGTAAACATGTTGAAGTGGATTTTGAAAATTCTAGAGAGAATTTTAAAAGCTTCAACAGAATTTCAACAATTTGGAGAGGGATTTGAAAAGTTTCAATGGGAATGGGAAGAATTGGGACAAAAATTGGAAAATTTTGAAGGGACATTGAAAAAATTTCAACTGGAATTTTAGCAATTTTGACGTGAAATTGTAAACATGTTGAAGTGGATTTTGAAAATTCTAGAGAGAATTTTAAAAGCTTCAACAGAATTTCAACAATTTTGAGAGGGATTTGAAAAGTTTCAATGGGAATGGGAAGAATTGGGACAAAAATTGGAAAATTTTGAAGGGACTTGGAAAAAATTTCAACTGGAATTTTAGCAATTTTGACCTGAAATTGTAAACATGTTGAAGTGGATTTTGACAATTCTAGAGAGAATTTTAAAAGCTTCAACAGAATTTCAACAATGTTGAGAGGGATTTGAAAAGTTTCAATGGGAATGGGAAGAATTGGGACAAAAATTGGAAAATTTTTAAGGGACTTTGAAAAAATTTCAACTGGAATTTTCGCAATTTTGACCTGAAATTGTAAACATGTGGATGTGGATTTTGAAAATTCTAGAGAGAATTGTAAAAGCTTCAACAGAATTTCAACAATTTTGAGAGGGATTTGAAAAGTTTCAATGGGAATGGGAAGAATTGGGACAAAAATTGGAAAATTTTGAAGGGACTTTGAAAAAATTTCAACTGGAATTTTAGCAATTTTGACGTGAAATTGTAAACATGTGGACGTGGATTTTGAAAATTCTAGAGAGAATTTTAAAAGCTTCAACAGAATTTCAACAATTTTGAGAGGGATTTGAAAAGTTTCAATGGGAATGGGAAGAATTGGGACAAAAATTGGAAAATTTTTAAGGGACTTTGAAAAAATTTCAACTGGAATTTTAGCAATTTTGACCTGAAATTGTAAACATGTGGACGTGGATTTTGAAAATACTAGAGAGAATTTTAAAAGCTTCAACAGAATTTCAACAATTTTGAGAGGGATTTGAAAAGTTTCAATGGGAATGGGAAGAATTGGGACAAAAATTGGAAAATTTTTAAGGGACTTTGAAAAAATTTCAAGTGGAATTTTAGCAATTTTGACCTGAAATTGTAAACATGTGGACGTGGATTTTGAAAATTCTAGAGAGAATTTTAAAAGCTTCAACAGAATTTCAACAATTTTGAGAGGGATTTGAAAAGTTTCAATGGGAATGGGAAGAATTGGGACAAAAATTGGAAAATTTTGAAGGGACTTTGAAAAAATTGCGACTGGAATTTTAGCAATTTTGACGTGAAATTGTAAACATGTTGAAGTGGATTTTGAAAATTCTAGAGAGAATTTTAAATGCTTCAACAGAATTTCAACAATTTTGAGAGGGCTTTGAAAAGTTTCAATGGGAATGGGAAGAATTGGGACAAAAATTGGAAAATTTTGAAGGGACTTGGAAAAAATTTCAACTGGAATTTTAGCAATTTTGACGTGAAATTGTAAACATGTGGATGTGGATTTTGAAAATTCTAGAGAGAAGTTTCAAATTTTCAACAGGATTTCAACAATTTTGAGAGGGATTTGAAAAGTTTCAATGGGAATGGGAAGAATTGGGACAAAAATTGGAAAACTTTTAAGGGACTTTGAAAAAATTTCAACTGGAATTTTAGCAATTTTGACGTGAAATTGTAAACATGTTGAAGTGGACTTTGAAAATTCTAGAGAGAATTTTAAAAGCTTCAACAGAATTTCAACAATTTTGAGAGGGATTTGAAAAGTTTCAATGGGAATGGGAAGAATTGGGACAAAAATTGGAAAATTTTGAAGGGACTTTGAAAAAATTTCAACTGGAATTTTAGCAATTTTGACGTGAAATTGTAAACATGTGGACGTGGATTTTGAAAATTCTAGAGAGAATTTTAAAAGCTTCAACAGAATTTCAACAATTTTGAGAGGGATTTGAAAAGTTTCAATGGGAATGGGAAGAATTGGGACAAAAATTGGAAAATTTTTAAGGGACTTTGAAAAAATTTCAACTGGAATTTTAGCAATTTTGACGTGAAATTGTAAACATGTGGATGTGGATTTTGAAAATTCTAGAGAGAATTTTAAAAGCTTCAACAGAATTTCAACATTTTTGAGAGGGCTTTGAAAAGTTTCAATGGGAATGGGAAGAATTGGGACAAAAATTGGAAAATTTTGAAGGGACTTTGAAAAAATTTCAACTGGAATTTTAGCAATTTTGACCTGAAATTGTAAACATGTTGAAGTGGATTTTGAAAATTCTAGAGAGAATTTTAAAAGCTTCAACAGAATTTCAACAATTTTGAGAGGGATTTGAAAAGTTTCAATGGGAATGGGAAGAATTGGGACAAAAATTGGAAAATTTTGAAGGGACTTTGAAAAAATTTCAACTGGAATTTTAGCAATTTTGACGTGAAATTGTAAACATGTGGACGTGGATTTTGAAAATTCTAGAGAGAATTTTAAAAGCTTCAACAGAATTTCAACAATTTTGAGAGGGATTTGAAAAGTTTCAATGGGAATGGGAAGAATTGGGACAAAAATTGGAAAATTTTAAAGGGACTTGGAAAAAATTTCAACTGGAATTTTAGTAATTTTGACCTGAAATTGTAAACATGTTGATGTGGATTTTGAAAATTCTAGAGAGAATTTTAAAAGCTTCAACAGAATTTCAACAATTTTGAGAGGGATTTGAAAAGTTTCAATGGGAATGGGAAGAATTGGGACAAAAATTGGAAAATTTTGAAGGGACATTGAAAAAATTTCAACTGGAATTTTAGCAATTTTGACCTGAAATTGTAAATGTGTTGAAGTGGATTTTGAAAATTCTAGAGAGAATTTTAAAAGCTTCAACAGAATTTCAACCATTTGGAGAGGGATTTGAAAAGTTTCAATGGGAATGGGAAGAATTGGGACAAAAATTGGAAAATTTTGAAGGGACTTTGAAAAAATTTCAACTGGAATTTTAGCAATTTTGACGTGAAATTGTAAACATGAGGACGTGGATTTTGAAAATTCTAGAGAGAATTTTAAAAGCTTCAACAAAATTTCAACAATTTTGAGAGGGATTTGAAAAGTTTCAATGGGAATGGGAAGAATTGGGACAAAAATTGGAAAATTTTGAAGGGACTTTGAAAAATTTTCAACTGGAATTTTAGCAATTTTGACCTGAAATTGTAAACATGTGGACATGGATTTCAATATTCTAGAGAGAAGTTTCAAACTTTCAACAGGATTTCAACAATTTTGAGAGAGATTAGAAAAGTTTCAATGGGAATGGGAAGAACTGCGACGAAAATTGGAAAATTTTGAAGGGACTTTGAAAAAATTTCAACTGGAATTTTAGCAATTTTGACGTGAAATTGTAAACATGTGGATTTGGATTCTGAAAATTCTAGAGAGAATTTTAAAAGCTTCAACAGAATTTCAACCATTTTGAGAGGGATTTGAAAAGTTTCAATGGGAATGGGAAGAATTGGGACAAAAATTGGAAAATTTTGAAGGGAGTTTGAAAAAATTTCAACTGGAATTTTAGCAATTTTGACGTGAAATTGTAAACATGTGGACGTGGATTTTGAAAATTCTAGAGAGAATTTTAAAAGCTTCAAGAGAATTTCAACAATTTTGAGAGGGATTTGAAAAGTTTCAATGGGAATGGGAAGAATCGGGACAAAAATTGGAAAATTTTGAAGGGACCATGTGGGGAAGGGACGAGCGGCCCCGGGGCGGCGCAAACCCTCCCTTTCACGTCCAAATCTCTCAGACTCCGGGAGAGATTCTCAAAACCAAGGTTGACATGTTTCGAGTTCCTCTCAACATTTTGGAAATCCCGCTGAAACTTTGGACATTCTGGCGAAGGGTTCCCAATCCCCGACAAGACTGGTACCCTTTCACGTCCAAATCTCTCAAACTCCGGGAGAGATTCTCAAAACCGAGGTTGACATGTTTCGAGTTCCTCTCAACATTTTGGAAATCCCGCTGAAACTTTGGACATTCTGGCGAAGGGTTCCCAATCCCCGACAAGACTGGTACCCTTTCACGTCCAAATCTCTCAAACTCCGGGAGAGATTCTCAAAACCAAGGTTGACATGTTTCGAGTTCCTCTCAACATTTTGGAAATCCCGCTGAAACTTTGGACATTCTCGCGAAGGGTTCCCAATCCCCGACAAGACTGGTACCCTTTCACGTCCAAATCTCTCAAACTCCGGGAGAGATTCTCAAAACCGAGGTTGACATGTTTCGAGTTCCTCTCAACATTTTGGAAATCCCGCTGAAACTTTGGACATTCTCACGAAGGGTTCCCAATCCCCGACAAGACTGGTACCCTTTCACGTCCAAATCTCTCAAACTCCGGGAGAGATTCTCAAAACCAAGGTTGACATGATACGAGTTCCTCTCAACATTTTGGAAATCCTGCTGAAACTTTGGACATTCTGGCGAAGGGTTCCCAATCCCCGACAAGACTGGTACCCTTTCACGTCCAAATCTCTCAAACTCCGGGAGAGATTCTCAAAACCAAGGTTGACATGTTTCGAGTTCCTCTCAACATTTTGGAAATCCCGCTGAAACTTTGGACATTCTCGCGAAGGGTTCCCAATCCCCGACAAGACTGGTACCCTTTCACGTCCAAATCTCTCAAACTCCGGGAGAGATTCTCAAAACCGAGGTTGACATGTTTCGAGTTCATCTCAACATTTTGGTAATCCCGCTGAAACTTTGGACATTCTCGCGAAGGGTTCCCAATCCCCGACAAGACTGGTACCCTTTCACGTCCAAATCTCTCAAACTCCGGGAGAGATTCTCAAAACCAAGGTTGACATGATACGAGTTCCTCTCAACATTTTGGAAATCCTGCTGAAACTTTGGACATTCTCGCGAAGGGTTCCCAATCCCCGACAAGACTGGTACCCTTTCACGTCCAAATCTCTCAAACTCCGGGAGAGATTCTCAAAACCAAGGTTGACATGTTTCGAGTTCCTCTCAACATTTTGGAAATCCTGCTGAAACTTTGGACATTCTCGCGAAGGGTTCCCAATCCCCGACAAGACTGGTACCCTTTCACGTCCAAATCTCTCAAACTCCGGGAGAGATTCTCAAAACCAAGGTTGACATGATACGAGTTCCTCTCAACATTTTGGAAATCCTGCTGAAACTTTGGACATTCTCGCGAAGGGTTCCCAATCCCCGACAAGACTGGTACCCTTTCACGTCCAAATCTCTCAAACTCCTTGAGAGATTCTCAAAACCAAGGTTGACATGATTCGAGTTCCTCTCAACATTTTGGAAATCCCGCTGAAACTTTGGACATTCTCGCGAAGGGTTCCCAATCCCCGACAAGACTGGTACCTTTCACGTCCAAATCTCTCAAACTCCGGGAGAGATTCTCAAAACCGAGGTTGACATGTTTCGAGTTCCTCTCAACATTTTGGAAATCCCGCTGAAACTTTGGACATTCTCGCGAAGGGTTCCCAATCCCCGACAAGACTGGTACCCTTTCACGTCCAAATCTCTCCAACTCCGGGAGAGATTCTCAAAACCAAGGTTGACATGATACGAGTTCCTCTCAACATTTTGGAAATCCCGCTGAAACTTTGGACATTCTCGCGAAGGGTTCCCAATCCCCGACAAGACTGGTACCCTTTCACGTCCAAATCTCTCAAACTCCGGGAGAGATTCTCAAAACCAAGGTTGACATGATACGAGTTCCTCTCAACATTTTGGAAATCCCGCTGAAACTTTGGACATTCTCGCGAAGGGTTCCCAATCCCCGACAAGACTGGTACCCTTTCACGTCCAAATCTCTCAAACTCCGGGAGAGATTCTCAAAACCAAGGTTGACATGTTTCGAGTTCCTCTCAACATTTTGGAAATCCCGCTGAAACTTTGGACATTCTCGCGAAGGGTTCCCAATCCCCGACAAGACTGGTACCCTTTCACGTCCAAATCTCTCAAACTCCGGGAGAGATTCTCAAAACCAAGGTTGACATGTTTCGAGTTCCTCTCAACATTTTGGAAATCTCGCTGAAACTTTGGACATTGTGGCAAAGGGTTCCCAATCCCCGACAAGACTGGTACCCTTTCACGTCCAAATCTCTCAAACTCCGGGAGAGATTCTCAAAACCAAGGTTGACATGTTTCGAGTTCCTCTCAACATTTTGGAAATCCCGCTGAAACTTTGGACATTCTCGCGAAGGGTTCCCAATCCCCGACAAGACTGGTACCCTTTCACATCCAAATCTCTCAAACTCCTTGAGAGATTCTCAAAACCAAGGTTGACATGATTCGAGTTCCTCTCAACATTTTGGAAATCCCGCTGAAACTTTGGACATTCTCGCAAAGGGTTCCCAATCCCCGACAAGACTGGTACCCTTTCACGTCCAAATCTCTCAAACTCCGGGAGAGATTCTCAAAACCAAGGTTGACATGTTTCGAGTTCCTTTGAACATTTTGGAAATCCCGCTGAAACTTTGGACATTCTCGCGAAGGGTTCCCAATCCCCGACAAGACTGGTACCCTTTCACGTCCAAATCTCTCAAACTCCGGGAGAGATTCTCAAAACCGAGGTTGACATGTTTCGAGTTCCTCTCAACATTTTGGAAATCCCGCTGAAACTTTGGACATTCTCGCGAAGGGTTCCCAATCCCCGACAAGACTGGTACCCTTTCACGTCCAAATCTCTCAAACTCCGGGAGAGATTCTCAAAACCAAGGTTGACATGTTTCGAGTTCCTCTCAACATTTTGGAAATCCCGCTGAAACTTTGGACATTCTCGCGAAGGGTTCCCAATCCCCGACAAGACTGGTACCCTTTCACGTCCAAATCTCTCAAACTCCGGGAGAGATTCTCAAAAACAAGGTTGACATGTTTCGAGTTCCTCTCAACATTTTGGAAATCCTGCTGAAACTTTGGACATTCTCGCGAAGGGTTCCCAATCCCCGACAAGACTGGTACCCTTTCACGTCCAAATCTCTCAAACTCCGGGAGAGATTCTCAAAACCGAGGTTGACATGTTTCGAGTTCCTCTCAACATTTTGGAAATCCCGCTGAAACTTTGGACATTCTCGCGAAGGGTTCCCAATCCCCGACAAGACTGGTACCCTTTCACGTCCAAATCTCTCAAACTCCGGGAGAGATTCTCAAAACCAAGGTTGACATGTTTCGAGTTCCTCTCAACATTTTGGAAATCCCGCTGAAACTTTGGACATTCTCGCGAAGGGTTCCCAATCCCCGACAAGACTGGTACCCTTTCACGTCCAAATCTCTCAAACTCCGGGAGAGATTCTCAAAACCAAGGTTGACATGATACGAGTTCCTCTCAACATTTTGGAAATCCCGCTGAAACTTTGGACATTCTCGCGAAGGGTTCCCAATCCCCGACAAGACTGGTACCCTTTCACGTCCAAATCTCTCAAACTCCGGGAGAGATTCTCAAAACCAAGGTTGACATGTTTCGAGTTCCTTTGAACATTTTGGAAATCCCGCTGAAACTTTGGACATTCTCGCGAAGGGTTCCCAATCCCCGACAAGACTGGTACCCTTTCACGTCCAAATCTCTCAAACTCCGGGAGAGATTCTCAAAACCGAGGTTGACATGTTTCGAGTTCCTCTCAACATTTTGGAAATCCCGCTGAAACTTTGGACATTCTCGCGAAGGGTTCCCAATCCCCGACAAGACTGGTACCCTTTCACGTCCAAATCTCTCAAACTCCGGGAGAGATTCTCAAAACCAAGGTTGACATGTTTCGAGTTCCTCTCAACATTTTGGAAATCCCGCTGAAACTTTGGACATTCTCGTGAAGGGTTCCCAATCCCCGACAAGACTGGTACCCTTTCACGTCCAAATCTCTCAAACTCCGGGAGAGATTCTCAAAAACAAGGTTGACATGTTTCGAGTTCCTCTCAACATTTTGGAAATCCTGCTGAAACTTTGGACATTCTCGCGAAGGGTTCCCAATCCCCGACAAGACAGCTTGTCCTTGGTGCCATCTCAAGGCATATCAAGGATAAGAGGGTTATTAGGGGCAGTCAGCATGGCTTTACCAAGGGTAGGTCATGCTTGACCAACCTCATAGCCTTTTATGAGAATGTAACAAGGTGGATGGATGGTGGCAGAGCGGTGGATGTTGTCTACCTTGACTTCAGTAAAGCCTTTGACACAGTCTCCCACAGCATCCTCACAGCTAAGTTGAGGAGGTGTGGTCTAGACAATAGAGTAGTGAGGTGGGTTGCAAACTGGCTTAGGGAGAGAAGCCAGAGAGTGGTAGTCAATGGTGCGGAGTCTAGTTGGAGGCCAGTATCTAGTGGAGTGCCCCAAGGGTCAGTGCTGGGGCCAATATTATTCAATATATTCATTAACGACTTGGACGAGGGAATTGAGTGTACTATCAGCAAGTTTGCTGATGACACCAAGCTAGGAGGAGTGGCTGACACGCCGGAGGGCTGTGCTGCCATCCAGCGGGACCTGGACAGGCTGGAGAGCTGGGCAGGGAATAACCTGATGAAATTTAACAAGGACAAGTGTAGAGTCCTGCATCTGGGCAGGAACAACCCCAGGTTCCAGTATAGGTTGGGAGATTACATATTAGAGAGCAGTGTAGGGGAAAGGGACCTGGGGGTCCTGGTGGACAACAGGATGACCATGAGCCAGCACTGTGCCCTTGTGGCCAGGAAGGCCAATGGCATCCTGGGGTGTATTAGAAGGGGGGTGGTTAGTAGATCGAGAGAGGTCCTCCTTCCCCTCTACTCTGCCCTGGTGAGACCACATCTGGAATATTGTGTCCAGTTCTGGGCCCCTCAGTTCAAGAAGGACAGGGAACTGCTGGAGAGGGTCCAGCGTAGGGCAACGAAGATGATTAAGGGAGTGGAGCACCTCCCTTATGAAGAAAGGCTGAGGGAGCTGGGTCTCTTTAGTTTGGAGAAGAGGAGACTAAGGGGGGACCTTATTAATGTTTATAAATATATAAAGGGTGAGTGCCATGAGGATGGAGCCAGACTCTTCTCAGTGGCAAACAATGATAAGACAAGGGGTAATGGGATCAAGCTGGAACACAAGAGGTTCCACTTAAATTTGAGAAGAAACTTCTTCTCAGTGAGGGTGACAGAGCACTGGAACAGGCTGCCCAGGGAGGTTGTGGAGTCTCCTTCTCTGGAGACGTTCAAAACCCGCCTGGACATGTTCCTGTGCGACCTCACCTAGGTGTTCCTGCTCCAGCAGGGGGATTGGACTAGATGATCTTTTGAGGTCCCTTCCAATCCCAAACATACTGTGATACTGTGATACTGTGAAGACTGGTACCCTTTCACGTCCAAATCTCTCAAACTCCGGGAGAGATTCTCAAAACCGAGGTTGACATGTTTCGAGTTCCTCTCAACATTTTGGAAATCCCGCTGAAACTTTGGACATTCTCGCGAAGGGTTCCCAATCCCCGACAAGACTGGTACCCTTTCACGTCCAAATCTCTCAAACTCCGGGAGAGATTCTCAAAACCAAGGTTGACATGTTTCGAGTTCCTTTGAACATTTTGGAAATCCCGCTGAAACTTTGGACATTCTCGCGAAGGGTTCCCAATCCCCGACAAGACTGGTACCCTTTCACGTCCAAATCTCTCAAACTCCGGGAGAGATTCTCAAAACCGAGGTTGACATGTTTCGAGTTCCTCTCAACATTTTGGAAATCCCGCTGAAACTTTGGACATTCTCGCGAAGGGTTCCCAATCCCCGACAAGACTGGTACCCTTTCACGTCCAAATCTCTCAAACTCCGGGAGAGATTCTCAAAACCAAGGTTGACATGTTTCGAGTTCCTCTCAACATTTTGGAAATCCCGCTGAAACTTTGGACATTCTCGCGAAGGGTTCCCAATCCCCGACAAGACTGGTACCCTTTCACGTCCAAATCTCTCAAACTCCGGGAGAGATTCTCAAAAACAAGGTTGACATGTTTCGAGTTCCTCTCAACATTTTGGAAATCCTGCTGAAACTTTGGACATTCTCGCGAAGGGTTCCCAATCCCCGACAAGACTGGTACCCTTTCACGTCCAAATCTCTCAAACTCCGGGAGAGATTCTCAAAACCGAGGTTGACATGTTTCGAGTTCCTCTCAACATTTTGGAAATCCCGCTGAAACTTTGGACATTCTCGCGAAGGGTTCCCAATCCCCGACAAGACTGGTACCCTTTCACGTCCAAATCTCTCAAACTCCGGGAGAGATTCTCAAAACCAAGGTTGACATGTTTCGAGTTCCTCTCAACATTTTGGAAATCCCGCTGAAACTTTGGACATTCTCGCGAAGGGTTCCCAATCCCCGACAAGACTGGTACCCTTTCACGTCCAAATCTCTCAAACTCCGGGAGAGATTCTCAAAACCGAGGTTGACATGTTTCGAGTTCCTCTCAACATTTTGGAAATCCCGCTGAAACTTTGGACATTCTCGCGAAGGGTTCCCAATCCCCGACAAGACTGGTACCCTTTCACGTCCAAATCTCTCAAACTCCGGGAGAGATTCTCAAAACCAAGGTTGACATGTTTCGAGTTCCTTTGAACATTTTGGAAATCCCGCTGAAACTTTGGACATTCTCGCGAAGGGTTCCCAATCCCCGACAAGACTGGTACCCTTTCACGTCCAAATCTCTCAAACTCCGGGAGAGATTCTCAAAACCGAGGTTGACATGTTTCGAGTTCCTCTCAACATTTTGGAAATCCCGCTGAAACTTTGGACATTCTCGCGAAGGGTTCCCAATCCCCGACAAGACTGGTACCCTTTCACGTCCAAATCTCTCAAACTCCGGGAGAGATTCTCAAAACCAAGGTTGACATGTTTCGAGTTCCTCTCAACATTTTGGAAATCCCGCTGAAACTTTGGACATTCTCGTGAAGGGTTCCCAATCCCCGACAAGACTGGTACCCTTTCACGTCCAAATCTCTCAAACTCCGGGAGAGATTCTCAAAAACAAGGTTGACATGTTTCGAGTTCCTCTCAACATTTTGGAAATCCTGCTGAAACTTTGGACATTCTCGCGAAGGGTTCCCAATCCCCGACAAGACAGCTTGTCCTTGGTGCCATCTCAAGGCATATCAAGGATAAGAGGGTTATTAGGGGCAGTCAGCATGGCTTTACCAAGGGTAGGTCATGCTTGACCAACCTCATAGCCTTTTATGAGAATGTAACAAGGTGGATGGATGGTGGCAGAGCGGTGGATGTTGTCTACCTTGACTTCAGTAAAGCCTTTGACACAGTCTCCCACAGCATCCTCACAGCTAAGTTGAGGAGGTGTGGTCTAGACAATAGAGTAGTGAGGTGGGTTGCAAACTGGCTTAGGGAGAGAAGCCAGAGAGTGGTAGTCAATGGTGCGGAGTCTAG
Organism: Streptopelia decaocto; assembly: GCF_964273445.1. Classification (NCBI taxonomy): domain Eukaryota; kingdom Metazoa; phylum Chordata; class Aves; order Columbiformes; family Columbidae; genus Streptopelia; species Streptopelia decaocto. The sequence goes on from NW_028116768.1 coordinate 22,598, forward strand.
TTGGAGGCCAGTATCTAGTGGAGTGCCCCAAGGGTCAGTGCTGGGGCCAATATTATTCAATATATTCATTAACGACTTGGACGAGGGAATTGAGTGTACTATCAGCAAGTTTGCTGATGACACCAAGCTAGGAGGAGTGGCTGACACGCCGGAGGGCTGTGCTGCCATCCAGCGGGACCTGGACAGGCTGGAGAGCTGGGCAGGGAATAACCTGATGAAATTTAACAAGGACAAGTGTAGAGTCCTGCATCTGGGCAGGAACAACCCCAGGTTCCAGTATAGGTTGGGAGATTACATATTAGAGAGCAGTGTAGGGGAAAGGGACCTGGGGGTCCTGGTGGACAACAGGATGACCATGAGCCAGCACTGTGCCCTTGTGGCCAGGAAGGCCAATGGCATCCTGGGGTGTATTAGAAGGGGGGTGGTTAGTAGATCGAGAGAGGTCCTCCTTCCCCTCTACTCTGCCCTGGTGAGACCACATCTGGAATATTGTGTCCAGTTCTGGGCCCCTCAGTTCAAGAAGGACAGGGAACTGCTGGAGAGGGTCCAGCGTAGGGCAACGAAGATGATTAAGGGAGTGGAGCACCTCCCTTATGAAGAAAGGCTGAGGGAGCTGGGTCTCTTTAGTTTGGAGAAGAGGAGACTAAGGGGGGACCTTATTAATGTTTATAAATATATAAAGGGTGAGTGCCATGAGGATGGAGCCAGACTCTTCTCAGTGGCAAACAATGATAAGACAAGGGGTAATGGGATCAAGCTGGAACACAAGAGGTTCCACTTAAATTTGAGAAGAAACTTCTTCTCAGTGAGGGTGACAGAGCACTGGAACAGGCTGCCCAGGGAGGTTGTGGAGTCTCCTTCTCTGGAGACGTTCAAAACCCGCCTGGACATGTTCCTGTGCGACCTCACCTAGGTGTTCCTGCTCCAGCAGGGGGATTGGACTAGATGATCTTTTGAGGTCCCTTCCAATCCCAAACATACTGTGATACTGTGATACTGTGAAGACTGGTACCCTTTCACGTCCAAATCTCTCAAACTCCGGGAGAGATTCTCAAAACCGAGGTTGACATGTTTCGAGTTCCTCTCAACATTTTGGAAATCCCGCTGAAACTTTGGACATTCTCGCGAAGGGTTCCCAATCCCCGACAAGACTGGTACCCTTTCACGTCCAAATCTCTCAAACTCCGGGAGAGATTCTCAAAACCAAGGTTCACATGTTTCGAGTTCCTCTCAACATTTTGGAAATCCCGCTGAAACTTTGGACATTCTCGCGAAGGGTTCCCAATCCCCGACAAGACTGGCACCCTTTCACGTCCAAATCTCTCAAACTCCGGGAGAGATTCTCAAAACCGAGGTTGACATGTTTCGAGTTCCTTTGAACATTTTGGAAATCCCGCTGAAACTTTGGACATTCTCGCGAAGGGTTCCCAATCCCCGACAAGACTGGTACCCTTTCACGTCCAAATCTCTCAAACTCCGGGAGAGATTCTCAAAACCGAGGTTGACATGTTTCGAGTTCCTCTCAACATTTTGGAAATCCCGCTGAAACTTTGGACATTCTGGCGAAGGGTTCCCAATCCCCGACAAGACTGGTACCCTTTCGCGTCCAAATCTCTCAAACTCCGGGAGAGATTCTCAAAACCAAGGTTGACATGCTTCGAGTTCCTCTCAACATTTTGGAAATCCCGCTGAAACTTTGGACATTCTGGCGAAGGGTTCCCAATCCCCGACAAGACTGGTACCCTTTCACATCCAAATCTCTCAAACTCCGGGAGAGATTCTCAAAACCAAGGTTGACATGTTTCGAGTTCCTCTCAACATTTTGGAAATCCCGCTGAAACTTTGGACATTCTCGCGAAGGGTTCCCAATCCCTGACAAGACTGGTACCCTTTCACGTCCAAATCTCTCAAACTCCGGGAGAGATTCTCAAAACCAAGGTTGACATGATACGAGTTCCTCTCAACATTTTGGAAATCCTGCTGAAACTTTGGACATTGTGGCGAAGGGTTCCCAATCCCCGACAAGACTGGTACCCTTTCACGTCCAAATCTCTCAAACTCCGGGAGAGATTCTCAAAACCAAGGTTGACATGATTCGAGTTCCTCTCAACATTTTGGAAATCCCGCTGAAACTTTGGACATTCTCGCGAAGGGTTCCCAATCCCCGACAAGACTGGTACCCTTTCACGTCCAAATCTCTCAAACTCCGGGAGAGATTCTCAAAACCGAGGTTGACATGTTTCGAGTTCCTCTCAACATTTTGGAAATCCCGCTGAAACTTTGGACATTCTCGCGAAGGGTTCCCAATCCCCGACAAGACTGGTACCCTTTCACGTCCAAATCTCTCAAACTCCGGGAGAGATTCTCAAAACCAAGGTTCACATGTTTCGAGTTCCTCTCAACATTTTGGAAATCCCGCTGAAACTTTGGACATTCTCGCGAAGGGTTCCCAATCCCCGACAAGACTGGTACCCTTTCACGTCCAAATCTCTCAAACTCCGGGAGAGATTCTCAAAACCAAGGTTGACATGATTCGAGTTCCTCTCAACATTTTGGAAATCCCGCTGAAACTTTGGACATTCTCGCGAAGGGTTCCCAATCCCCGACAAGACTGGTACCCTTTCACGTCCAAATCTCTCAAACTCCGGGAGAGATTCTCAAAACCAAGGTTGACATGTTTCGAGTTCCTCTCAACATTTTGGAAATCCCGCTGAAACTTTGGACATTCTGGCGAAGGGTTCCCAATCCCCGACAAGACTGGTACCCTTTCACGTCCAAATCTCTCAAACTCCGGGAGAGATTCTCAAAACCGAGGTTGACATGTTTCGAGTTCCTCTCAACATTTTGGAAATCCCGCTGAAACTTTGGACATTCTGGCGAAGGGTTCCCAATCCCCGACAAGACTGGTACCCTTTCACGTCCAAATCTCTCAAACTCCGGGAGAGATTCTCAAAACCAAGGTTGACATGTTTCGAGTTCCTCTCAACATTTTGGAAATCCCGCTGAAACTTTGGACATTCTGGCGAAGGGTTCCCAATCCCCGACAAGACTGGTACCCTTTCACGTCCAAATCTCTCAAACTCCGGGAGAGATTCTCAAAACCGAGGTTGACATGTTTCGAGTTCCTCTCAACATTTTGGAAATCCCGCTGAAACTTTGGACATTCTCGCGAAGGGTTCCCAATCCCCGACAAGACTGGTACCCTTTCACGTCCAAATCTCTCAAACTCCGGGAGAGATTCTCAAAACCAAGGTTGACATGATACGAGTTCCTCTCAACATTTTGGAAATCCCGCTGAAACTTTGGACATTCTCGCGAAGGGTTCCCAATCCCCGACAAGACTGGTACCCTTTCACGTCCAAATCTCTCAAACTCCGGGAGAGATTCTCAAAACCAAGGTTGACATGTTTCGAGTTCCTCTCAACATTTTGGAAATCCTGCTGAAACTTTGGACATTCTCGCGAAGGGTTCCCAATCCCCGACAAGACTGGTACCCTTTCACGTCCAAATCTCTCAAACTCCGGGAGAGATTCTCAAAACCAAGGTTGACATGTTTCGAGTTCCTCTCAACATTTTGGAAATCTCGCTGAAACTTTGGACATTGTGGCGAAGGGTTCCCAATCCCCGACAAGACTGGTACCCTTTCACGTCCAAATCTCTCAAACTCCGGGAGAGATTCTCAAAACCAAGGTTGACATGTTTCGAGTTCCTCTCAACATTTTGGAAATCCCGCTGAAACTTTGGACATTCTCGCGAAGGGTTCCCAATCCCCGACAAGACTGGTACCCTTTCACGTCCAAATCTCTCAAACTCCTTGAGAGATTCTCAAAACCAAGGTTGACATGATTCGAGTTCCTCTCAACATTTTGGAAATCCCGCTGAAACTTTGGACATTCTCGCGAAGGGTTCCCAATCCCCGACAAGACTGGTACCCTTTCACGTCCAAATCTCTCAAACTCCGGGAGAGATTCTCAAAACCAAGGTTCACATGTTTCGAGTTCCTTTGAACATTTTGGAAATCCCGCTGAAACTTTGGACATTCTCGCGAAGGGTTCCCAATCCCCGACAAGACTGGTACCCTTTCACGTCCAAATCTCTCAAACTCCGGGAGAGATTCTCAAAACCGAGGTTGACATGTTTCGAGTTCCTCTCAACATTTTGGAAATCCCGCTGAAACTTTGGACATTCTCGTGAAGGGTTCCCAATCCCCGACAAGACTGGTACCCTTTCACGTCCAAATCTCTCAAACTCCGGGAGAGATTCTCAAAACCAAGGTTGACATGTTTCGAGTTCCTCTCAACATTTTGGAAATCCCGCTGAAACTTTGGACATTCTCGCGAAGGGTTCCCAATCCCCGACAAGACTGGTACCCTTTCACGTCCAAATCTCTCAAACTCCGGGAGAGATTCTCAAAAACAAGGTTGACATGTTTCGAGTTCCTCTCAACATTTTGGAAATCCCGCTGAAACTTTGGACATTCTCGCGAAGGGTTCCCAATCCCCGACAAGACTGGTACCCTTTCACGTCCAAATCTCTCAAACTCCGGGAGAGATTCTCAAAACCGAGGTTGACATGTTTCGAGTTCCTCTCAACATTTTGGAAATCCCGCTGAAACTTTGGACATTCTCACGAAGGGTTCCCAATCCCCGACAAGACTGGTACCCTTTCACGTCCAAATCTCTCAAACTCCGGGAGAGATTCTCAAAACCATGGTTGACATGTTTTGAGTTCCTCTCAACATTTTGGAAATCCCGCTGAAACTTTGGACATTCTCGCGAAGGGTTCCCAATCCCCGACAAGACTGGCACCCTTTCACGTCCAAATCTCTCAAACTCCGGGAGAGATTCTCAAAACCGAGGTTGACATGTTTCGAGTTCCTTTGAACATTTTGGAAATCCCGCTGAAACTTTGGACATTCTCGCGAAGGGTTCCCAATCCCCGACAAGACTGGTACCCTTTCACGTCCAAATCTCTCAAACTCCGGGAGAGATTCTCAAAACCGAGGTTGACATGTTTCGAGTTCCTCTCAACATTTTGGAAATCCCGCTGAAACTTTGGACATTCTGGCGAAGGGTTCCCAATCCCCGACAAGACTGGTACCCTTTCGCGTCCAAATCTCTCAAACTCCGGGAGAGATTCTCAAAACCAAGGTTGACATGCTTCGAGTTCCTCTCAACATTTTGGAAATCCCGCTGAAACTTTGGACATTCTCGCGAAGGGTTCCCAATCCCTGACAAGACTGGTACCCTTTCACGTCCAAATCTCTCAAACTCCGGGAGAGATTCTCAAAACCAAGGTTGACATGATACGAGTTCCTCTCAACATTTTGGAAATCCCGCTGAAACTTTGGACATTCTCGCGAAGGGTTCCCAATCCCTGACAAGACTGGTACCCTTTCACGTCCAAATCTCTCAAACTCCGGGAGAGATTCTCAAAACCAAGGTTGACATGTTTCGAGTTCCTTTGAACATTTTCGAAATCCTGCTGAAACTTTGGACATTGTGGCGAAGGGTTCCCAATCCCCGACAAGACTGGTACCCTTTCACGTCCAAATCTCTCAAACTCCGGGAGAGATTCTCAAAACCGAGGTTGACATGTTTTGAGTTCCTCTCAGCATTTTGGAAATCCCGCTGAAACTTTGGACATTCTCGCGAAGGGTTCCCAATCCCCGACAAGACTGGTACCCTTTCACGTCCAAATCTCTCAAACTCCGGGAGAGATTCTCAAAACCAAGGTTGACATGATACGAGTTCCTCTCAACATTTTGGAAATCCTGCTGAAACTTTGGACATTGTGGCGAAGGGTTCCCAATCCCCGACAAGACTGGTACCCTTTCACGTCCAAATCTCTCAAACTCCGGGAGAGATTCTCAAAACCGAGGTTGACATGTTTCGAGTTCCTCTCAACATTTTGGAAATCCCGCTGAAACTTTGGACATTCTGGCGAAGGGTTCCCAATCCCCGACAAGACTGGTACCCTTTCACGTCCAAATCTCTCAAACTCCGGGAGAGATTCTCAAAAACAAGGTTGACATGTTTCGAGTTCCTCTCAACATTTTGGAAATCCCGCTGAAACTTTGGACATTCTGGCGAAGGGTTCCCAATCCCCAACAAGACTGGTACCCTTTCACGTCCAAATCTCTCAAATTCCGGGAGAGATTCTCAAAACCGAGGTTGACATGTTTCGAGTTCCTCTCAACATTTTGGAAATCCCGCTGAATCTTTGGACATTCTGGCGAAGGGTTCCCAATCCCCGACAAGACTGGTACCCTTTCACGTCCAAATCTCTCAAACTCCGGGAGAGATTCTCAAAACCAAGGTTGACATGTTTCGAGTTCCTCTCAACATTTTGGAAATCCCGCTGAAACTTTGGACATTCTCGCGAAGGGTTCCCAATCCCCGACAAGACTGGTACCCTTTCACGTCCAAATCTCTCAAACTCCGGGAGAGATTCTCAAAACCAAGGTTGACATGTTTCGAGTTCCTCTCAACATTTTGGAAATCCCGCTGAAACTTTGGACATTCTCGCAAAGGGTTCCCAATCCCCGACAAGACTGGTACCCTTTCACGTCCAAATCTCTCAAACTCCGGGAGAAATTCTCAAAACCAAGGTTGACATGATTCGAGTTCCTCTCAACATTTTGGAAATCCCGCTGAAACTTTGGACATTCTGGCGAAGGGTTCCCAATCCCCGACAAGACTGGTACCCTTTCACGTCCAAATCTCTCAAACTCCGGGAGAGATTCTCAAAACCAAGGTTCACATGTTTCGAGTTCCTCTCAACATTTTGGAAATCCCGCTGAAACTTTGGACATTCTGGTCAAGGGTTCCCAATCCCCGACAAGACTGGTACCCTTTCACGTCCAAATCTCTCAAACTCCGGGAGAGATTCTCAAAACCAAGGTTGACATGATACGAGTTCCTCTCAACATTTTGGAAATCCTGCTGAAACTTTGGACATTGTGGCGAAGGGTTCCCAATCCCCGACAAGACTGGTACCCTTTCACGTCCAAATCTCTCAAACTCCGGGAGAGATTCTCAAAACCGAGGTTGACATGTTTCGAGTTCCTCTCAACATTTTGGAAATCCCGCTGAAACTTTGGACATTCTGGCGAAGGGTTCCCAATCCCTGACAAGACTGGTACCCTTTCACGTCCAAATCTCTCAAACTCCGGGAGAGATTCTCAAAACCAAGGTTCACATGTTTCGAGTTCCTTTCAACATTTTGGAAATCCCGCTGAAACTTTGGACATTGTGGCGAAGGGTTCCCAATCCCCGACAAGACTGGTACCCTTTCACGTCCAAATCTCTCAAACTCCGGGAGAGATTCTCAAAACCGAGGTTGACATGTTTTGAGTTCCTCTCAGCATTTTGGAAATCCCGCTGAAACTTTGGACATTCTCGCGAAGGGTTCCCAATCCCCGACAAGACTGGTACCCTTTCACGTCCAAATCTCTCAAACTCCGGGAGAGATTCTCAAAACCAAGGTTGACATGATACGAGTTCCTCTCAACATTTTGGAAATCCTGCTGAAACTTTGGACATTGTGGCGAAGGGTTCCCAATCCCCGACAAGACTGGTACCCTTTCACGTCCAAATCTCTCAAACTCCGGGAGAGATTCTCAAAACCGAGGTTGACATGTTTCGAGTTCCTCTCAACATTTTGGAAATCCCGCTGAAACTTTGGACATTCTGGCGAAGGGTTCCCAATCCCCGACAAGACTGGTACCCTTTCACGTCCAAATCTCTCAAACTCCGGGAGAGATTCTCAAAAACAAGGTTGACATGTTTCGAGTTCCTCTCAACATTTTGGAAATCCCGCTGAAACTTTGGACATTCTGGCGAAGGGTTCCCAATCCCCAACAAGACTGGTACCCTTTCACGTCCAAATCTCTCAAATTCCGGGAGAGATTCTCAAAACCGAGGTTGACATGTTTCGAGTTCCTCTCAACATTTTGGAAATCCCGCTGAATCTTTGGACATTCTGGCGAAGGGTTCCCAATCCCCGACAAGACTGGTACCCTTTCACGTCCAAATCTCTCAAACTCCGGGAGAGATTCTCAAAACCAAGGTTGACATGTTTCGAGTTCCTCTCAACATTTTGGAAATCCCGCTGAAACTTTGGACATTCTCGCGAAGGGTTCCCAATCCCCGACAAGACTGGTACCCTTTCACGTCCAAATCTCTCAAACTCCGGGAGAGATTCTCAAAACCAAGGTTGACATGTTTCGAGTTCCTCTCAACATTTTGGAAATCCCGCTGAAACTTTGGACATTCTCGCAAAGGGTTCCCAATCCCCGACAAGACTGGTACCCTTTCACGTCCAAATCTCTCAAACTCCGGGAGAAATTCTCAAAACCAAGGTTGACATGATTCGAGTTCCTCTCAACATTTTGGAAATCCCGCTGAAACTTTGGACATTCTGGCGAAGGGTTCCCAATCCCCGACAAGACTGGTACCCTTTCACGTCCAAATCTCTCAAACTCCGGGAGAGATTCTCAAAACCAAGGTTCACATGTTTCGAGTTCCTCTCAACATTTTGGAAATCCCGCTGAAACTTTGGACATTCTGGTCAAGGGTTCCCAATCCCCGACAAGACTGGTACCCTTTCACGTCCAAATCTCTCAAACTCCGGGAGAGATTCTCAAAACCAAGGTTGACATGATACGAGTTCCTCTCAACATTTTGGAAATCCTGCTGAAACTTTGGACATTGTGGCGAAGGGTTCCCAATCCCCGACAAGACTGGTACCCTTTCACGTCCAAATCTCTCAAACTCCGGGAGAGATTCTCAAAACCGAGGTTGACATGTTTCGAGTTCCTCTCAACATTTTGGAAATCCCGCTGAAACTTTGGACATTCTGGCGAAGGGTTCCCAATCCCTGACAAGACTGGTACCCTTTCACGTCCAAATCTCTCAAACTCCGGGAGAGATTCTCAAAACCAAGGTTCACATGTTTCGAGTTCCTTTCAACATTTTGGAAATCCCGCTGAAACTTTGGACATTCTCGCGAAGGGTTCCCAATCCCCGACAAGACTGGTACCCTTTCACGTCCAAATCTCTCAAACTCCAGGAGAGATTCTCAAAACCAAGTTTGACATGATTCGAGTTCCTCTCAACATTTTGGAAATCCCGCTGAAACTTTGGACATTCTCGCGAAAGGTTCCCAATCCCCGACAAGACTGGTACCCTTTCACGTCCAAATCTCTCAAACTCCGGGAGAGATTCTCAAAACCAAGGTTGACATGTTTCGAGTTCCTCTCAACATTTTGGAAATCCCGCTGAAACTTTGGACATTCTCGCGAAGGGTTCCCAATCCCCGACAAGACTGGTACCCTTTCACGTCCAAATCTCTCAAACTCCGGGAGAGATTCTCAAAACCGAGGTTGACATGTTTCGAGTTCCTCTCAACATTTTGGAAATCCCGCTGAAACTTTGGACATTCTGGCGAAGGGTTCCCAATCCCCGACAAGACTGGTACCCTTTCACGTCCAAATCTCTCAAACTCCGGGAGAGATTCTCAAAACCAAGGTTGACATGTTTCGAGTTCCTCTCAACATTTTGGAAATCCCGCTGAAACTTTGGACATTCTGGCGAAGGGTTCCCAATCCCCGACAAGACTGGTACCCTTTCACGTCCAAATCTCTCAGACTCCGGGAGAGATTCTCAAAACCAAGGTTGACATGTTTCGAGTTCCTCTCAACATTTTGGAAATCCCGCTGAAACTTTGGACATTCTGGCGAAGGGTTCCCAATCCCTGACAAGACTGGTACCCTTTCACGTCCAAATCTCTCAAACTCCAGGAGAGATTCTCAAAACCAAGGTTGACATGATTCGAGTTCCTCTCAACATTTTGGAAATCCCGCTGAAACTTTGGACATTCTCGCGAAGGGTTCCCAAACCCCGACAAGACTGGTACCCTTTCACGTCCAAATCTCTCAAACTCCGGGAGAGATTCTCAAAACCAAGGTTGACATGTTTCGAGTTCCTCTCAACATTTTGGAAATCCCGCTGAAACTTTGGACATTCTGGCGAAGGGTTCCCAATCCCCGACAAGACTGGTACCCTTTCACGTCCAAATCTCTCAAACTCCGGGAGAGATTCTCAAAACCAAGGTTCACATGTTTCGAGTTCCTTTCAACATTTTGGAAATCCCGCTGAAACTTTGGACATTCTCGCGAAGGGTTCCCAATCCCCGACAAGACTGGTACCCTTTCACGTCCAAATCTCTCAAACTCCGGGAGAGATTCTCAAAACCAAGGTTGACATGTTTCGAGTTCCTCTCAACATTTTGGAAATCCCGCTGAAACTTTGGACATTCTGGCGAAGGGTTCCCAATCCCCGACAAGACTGGTACCCTTTCACGTCCAAATCTCTCAAACTCCGGGAGAGATTCTCAAAACCAAGGTTCACATGTTTCGAGTTCCTCTCAACATTTTGGAAATCCCGCTGAAACTTTGGACATTCTCGCGAAGGGTTCCCAATCCCCGACAAGACTGGTACCCTTTCACGTCCAAATCTCTCAGACTCCGGGAGAGATTCTCAAAACCAAGGTTGACATGTTTCGAGTTCCTCTCAACATTTTGGAAATCCCGCTGAAACTTTGGACATTCTGGCGAAGGGTTCCCAATCCCTGACAAGACTGGTACCCTTTCACGTCCAAATCTCTCAAACTCCGGGAGAGATTCTCAAAACCAAGGTTGACATGATTCGAGTTCCTCTCAACATTTTGGAAATCCCGCTGAAACTTTGGACATTCTCGCGAAGGGTTCCCAAACCCCGACAAGACTGGTACCCTTTCACGTCCAAATCTCTCAAACTCCGGGAGAGATTCTCAAAACCAAGGTTGACATGTTTCGAGTTCCTCTCAACATATTGGAAATCCCGCTGAAACTTTGGACATTCTGGCGAAGGGTTCCCAATCCCCGACAAGACTGGTACCCTTTCACGTCCAAATCTCTCAAACTCCGGGAGAGATTCTCAAAACCAAGGTTCACATGTTTCGAGTTCCTTTCAACATTTTGGAAATCCCGCTGAAACTTTGGACATTCTCGCGAAGGGTTCCCAATCCCCGACAAGACTGGTACCCTTTCACGTCCAAATCTCTCAAACTCCGGGAGAGATTCTCAAAACCAAGGTTGACATGTTTCGAGTTCCTCTCAACATTTTGGAAATCCCGCTGAAACTTTGGACATTCTCGCGAAGGGTTCCCAATCCCCGACAAGACTGGTACCCTTTCACGTCCAAATCTCTCAAACTCTGGGAGAGATTCTCAAAACCAAGGTTCACATGTTTCGAGTTCCTCTCAACATTTTGGAAATCCCGCTGAAACTTTGGACATTCTCGCGAAGGGTTCCCAAACCCCGACAAGACTGGTACCCTTTCACGTCCAAATCTCTCAAACTCCGGGAGAGATTCTCAAAACCAAGGTTGACATGTTTCGAGTTCCTCTCAACATTTTGGAAATCCCGCTGAAACTTTGGACATTCTGGCGAAGGGTTCCCAATCCCCGACAAGACTGGTACCCTTTCACGTCCAAATCTCTCAAACTCCGGGAGAGATTCTCAAAACCAAGGTTCACATGTTTCGAGTTCCTTTCAACATTTTGGAAATCCCGCTGAAACTTTGGACATTCTCGCGAAGGGTTCCCAATCCCCGACAAGACTGGTACCCTTTCACGTCCAAATCTCTCAAACTCCGGGAGAGGTTCTCAAAACCAAGGTTGACATGTTTCGAGTTCCTCTCAACATTTTGGAAATCCCGCTGAAACTTTGGACATTCTCGCGAAGGGTTCCCAATCCCCGACAAGACTGGTACCCTTTCACGTCCAAATCTCTCAAACTCCGGGAGAGATTCTCAAAACCAAGGTTGACATGTTTCGAGTTCCTCTCAACATTTTGGAAATCCCGCTGAAACTTTGGACATTCTCGCGAAGGGTTCCCAATCCCCGACAAGACTGGTACCCTTTCACGTCCAAATCTCTCAAACTCCGGGAGAGATTCTCAAAACCAAGGTTGACATGTTTCGAGTTCCTCTCAACATTTTGGAAATCCCGCTGAAACTTTGGACATGCCCGTGAAGGGTTCCCAATCCCCGACAAGACTGGTACCCTTTCACGTCCAAATCTCTCAAACTCCGGAAGAGATTCTCAAAACCAAGGTTGACATGTTTCGAGTTCCTCTCAACATTTTGGAAATCCCGCTGAAACTTTGGACATTCTCGTGAAGGGTTCCCAATCCCCGACAAGACTGGTACCCTTTCACGTCCAAGTCTCTCAAACTCCGGGAGAGATTCTCAAAACCGAGGTTGACATGTTTCGAGTTCCTCTCAACATTTTGGAAATCCCGCTGAAACTTTGGACATTCTCGTGAAGGGTTCCCAATCCCCGACAAGACTGGTACCCTTTCACGTCCAAATCTCTCAAACTCCGGGAGAGATTCGCAAAACCAAGGTTGACATGTTTCGAGTTCCTCTCAACATTTTGGAAATCCCACTGAAACTTTGGACATTCTGGCGAAGGGTTCCCAATCCCCGACAAGACTGGTACCCTTTCACGTCCAAATCTCTCAAACTCCGGGAGAGATTCTCAAAACCAAGGTTGACATGTTTCGAGTTCCTCTCAACATTTTGGAAATCCCGCTGAAACTTTGGACATTCTCGCGAAGGGTTCCCAATCCCCGACAAGACTGGTACCCTTTCACGTCCAAATCTCTCAAACTCCAGGAGAGATTCTCAAAACCAAGGTTGACATGATTCGAGTTCCTCTCAACATTTTGGAAATCCCGCTGAAACTTTGGACATTCTCGCGAAGGGTTCCCAATCCCCGACAAGACCGGTACCCTTTCACGTCCAAATCTCTCAAACTCCGGGAGAGATTCTCAAAACCAAGGTTGACATGTTTCGAGTTCCTCTCAACATTTTGGAAATCCCGCTGAAACTTTGGACATTCTCGTGAAGGGTTCCCAATCCCCGACAAGACTGGTACCCTTTCACGTCCAAATCTCTCAAACTCCGGGAGAGATTCTCAAAACCAAGGTTGACATGTTTCGAGTTCCTCTCAACATTTTGGAAATCCCGCTGAAACTTTGGACATTCTCGCGAAGGGTTCCCAATCCCCGACAAGACTGGTACCCTTTCACGTCCAAATCTCTCAAACTCCGGGAGAGATTCTCAAAACCAAGGTTGACATGTTTCGAGTTCCTCTCAACATTTTGGAAATCCCGCTGAAACTTTGGACATTCTCGCGAAGGGTTTCCAATCCCCGACAAGACTGGTACCCTTTCACGTCCAAATCTCTCAAACTCCGGGAGAGATTCGCAAAACCAAGGTTGACATGTTTCGAGTTCCTCTCAACATTTTGGAAATCCCGCTGAAACTTTGGAAATTCTCGCGAAGGGTTCCCAATCCCCGACAAGACTGGTACCCTTTCACGTCCAAATCTCTCAAACTCCGGGAGAGATTCTCAAAACCAAGGTTCACATGTTTCGAGTTCCTCTCAACATTTTGGAAATCCCGCTGAAACTTTGGACATTCTCGCGAAGGGTTCCCAATCCCCGACAAGACTGGTACCCTTTCACGTCCAAATCTCTCAAACTCCGGGAGAGATTCTCAAAACCAAGGTTGACATGTTTCGAGTTCCTCTCAACATTTTGGAAATCCCGCTGAAACTTTGGACATTCTGGCGAAGGGTTCCCAATCCCCGACAAGACTGGTACCCTTTCACGTCCAAATCTCTCAAACTCCGGGAGAGATTCTCAAAACCAAGGTTGACATGATTCGAGTTCCTCTCAACATTTTGGAAATCCCGCTGAAACTTCGGACATTCTCGCGAAGGGTTCCCAAACCCCGACAAGACTGGTACCCTTTCACGTCCAAATCTCTCAAACTCCGGGAGAGATTCTCAAAACCAAGGTTGACATGTTTCGAGTTCCTCTCAACATTTTGGAAATCCCGCTGAAACTTTGGACATTCTGGCGAAGGGTTCCCAATCCCCGACAAGACTGGTACCCTTTCACGTCCAAATCTCTCAAACTCCGGGAGAGATTCTCAAAACCAAGGTTGACATGTTTCGAGTTCCTCTCAACATTTTGGAAATCCCACTGAAACTTTGGACATTCTCGCGAAGGGTTCCCAATCCCCGACAAGACTGGTACCCTTTCACGTCCAAATCTCTCAAACTCCAGGAGAGATTCTCAAAACCGAGGTTGACATGTTTCGAGTTCCTCTCAACATTTTGGAAATCCCGCTGAAACTTTGGACATTCTCGCGAAGGGTTCCCAATCCCCGACAAGACCGGTACCCTTTCACGTCCAAATCTCTCAAACTCCGGGAGAGATTCTCAAAACCAAGGTTGACATGTTTCGAGTTCCTCTCAACATTTTGGAAATCCCGCTGAAACTTTGGACATTCTCGTGAAGGGTTCCCAATCCCCGACAAGACTGGTACCCTTTCACGTCCAAATCTCTCAAACTCCGGGAGAGATTCTCAAAACCAAGGTTGACATGTTTCGAGTTCCTCTCAACATTTTGGAAATCCCACTGAAACTTTGGACATTCTGGCGAAGGGTTCCCAATCCCCGACAAGACTGGTACCCTTTCACGTCCAAATCTCTCAAACTCCGGGAGAGATTCTCAAAACCAAGGTTGACATGTTTCGAGTTCCTCTCAACATTTTGGAAATCCCGCTGAAACTTTGGACATTCTCGCGAAGGGTTCCCAATCCCCGACAAGACTGGTACCCTTTCACGTCCAAATCTCTCAAACTCCGGGAGAGATTCTCAAAACCAAGGTTCACATGTTTCGAGTTCCTCTCAACATTTTGGAAATCCCACTGAAACTTTGGACATTCTCGCGAAGGGTTCCCAATCCCCGACAAGACCGGTACCCTTTCACGTCCAAATCTCTCAAACTCCGGGAGAGATTCTCAAAACCAAGGTTGACATGTTTCGAGTTCCTCTCAACATTTTGGAAATCCCGCTGAAACTTTGGACATTCTCGTGAAGGGTACCCAATCCCCGACAAGACTGGTACCCTTTCACGTCCAAATCTCTCAAACTCCGGGAGAGATTCTCAAAACCAAGGTTGACATGTTTCGAGTTCCTCTCAACATTTTGGAAATCCCGCTGAAACTTTGGACATTCTCGCGAAGGGTTCCCAATCCCCGACAAGACTGGTACCCTTTCACGTCCAAATCTCTCAAACTCCGGGAGAGATTCTCAAAACCAAGGTTGACATGTTTCGAGTTCCTCTCAACATTTTGGAAATCCCGCTGAAACTTTGGACATTCTCGTGAAGGGTTCCCAATCCCCGACAAGACTGGTACCCTTTCACGTCCAAATCTCTCAAACTCCGGGAGAGATTCTCAAAACCAAGGTTGACATGTTTCGAGTTCCTCTCAACATTTTGGAAATCCCGCTGAAACTTTGGACATTCTGGCGAAGGGTTCCCAATCCCCGACAAGACTGGTACCCTTTCACGTCCAAATCTCTCAAACTCCGGGAGAGATTCTCAAAACCAAGGTTGACATGATTCGAGTTCCTCTCAACATTTTGGAAATCCCGCTGAAACTTTGGACATTCTCGCGAAGGGTTCCCAAACCCTGACAAGACTGGTACCCTTTCACGTCCAAATCTCTCAAACTCCGGGAGAGATTCTCAAAACCAAGGTTGACATGTTTCGAGTTCCTCTCAACATTTTGGAAATCCCGCTGAAACTTTGGACATTCTGGCGAAGGGTTCCCAATCCCCGACAAGACTGGTACCCTTTCACGTCCAAATCTCTCAAACTCCGGGAGAGATTCTCAAAACCAAGGTTGACATGTTTCGAGTTCCTCTCAACATTTTGGAAATCCCGCTGAAACTTTGGACATTCTCGCGAAGGGTTCCCAATCCCCGACAAGACTGGTACCCTTTCACGTCCAAATCTCTCAAACTCCAGGAGAGATTCTCAAAACCGAGGTTGACATGTTTCGAGTTCCTCTCAACATTTTGGAAATCCCGCTGAAACTTTGGACATTCTCGCGAAGGGTTCCCAATCCCCGACAAGACCGGTACCCTTTCACGTCCAAATCTCTCAAACTCCGGGAGAGATTCTCAAAACCAAGGTTGACATGTTTCGAGTTCCTCTCAACATTTTGGAAATCCCGCTGAAACTTTGGACATTCTCGTGAAGGGTTCCCAATCCCCGACAAGACTGGTACCCTTTCACGTCCAAATCTCTCAAACTCCGGGAGAGATTCTCAAAACCAAGGTTGACATGTTTCGAGTTCCTCTCAACATTTTGGAAATCCCACTGAAACTTTGGACATTCTGGCGAAGGGTTCCCAATCCCCGACAAGACTGGTACCCTTTCACGTCCAAATCTCTCAAACTCCGGGAGAGATTCTCAAAACCAAGGTTGACATGTTTCGAGTTCCTCTCAACATTTTGGAAATCCCGCTGAAACTTTGGACATTCTCGCGAAGGGTTCCCAATCCCCGACAAGACTGGTACCCTTTCACGTCCAAATCTCTCAAACTCCAGGAGAGATTCTCAAAACCGAGGTTGACATGTTTCGAGTTCCTCTCAACATTTTGGAAATCCCACTGAAACTTTGGACATTCTCGCGAAGGGTTCCCAATCCCCGACAAGACCGGTACCCTTTCACGTCCAAATCTCTCAAACTCCGGGAGAGATTCTCAAAACCAAGGTTGACATGTTTCGAGTTCCTCTCAACATTTTGGAAATCCCGCTGAAACTTTGGACATTCTCGTGAAGGGTTCCCAATCCCCGACAAGACTGGTACCCTTTCACGTCCAAATCTCTCAAACTCCGGGAGAGATTCTCAAAACCAAGGTTGACATGTTTCGAGTTCCTCTCAACATTTTGGAAATCCCGCTGAAACTTTGGACATTCTCGCGAAGGGTTCCCAATCCCCGACAAGACTGGTACCCTTTCACGTCCAAATCTCTCAAACTCCGGGAGAGATTCTCAAAACCAAGGTTGACATGTTTCGAGTTCCTCTCAACATTTTGGAAATCCCGCTGAAACTTTGGACATTCTCGCGAAGGGTTCCCAATCCCCGACAAGACTGGTACCCTTTCACGTCCAAATCTCTCAAACTCCGGGAGAGATTCTCAAAACCAAGGTTCACATGTTTCGAGTTCCTTTCAACATTTTGGAAATCCCGCTGAAACTTTGGACATTCTCGCGAAGGGTTCCCAATCCCCGACAAGACTGGTACCCTTTCACGTCCAAATCTCTCAAACTCCGGGAGAGATTCTCAAAACCAAGGTTCACATGTTTCGAGTTCCTCTCAACATTTTGGAAATCCCGCTGAAACTTTGGACATTCTCGCGAAGGGTTCCCAATCCCCGACAAGACTGGTACCCTTTCACGTCCAAATCTCTCAAACTCCGGGAGAGATTCTCAAAACCAAGGTTGACATGTTTCGAGTTCCTCTCAACATTTTGGAAATCCCGCTGAAACTTTGGACATTCTGGTGAAGGGTTCCCAATCCCCGACAAGACTGGTACCCTTTCACGTCCAAATCTCTCAAACTCCGGGAGAGATTCTCAAAACCAAGGTTGACATGTTTCGAGTTCCTCTCAACATTTTGGAAATCCCGCTGAAACTTTGGACGTTCTGGCGAAGGGTTCCCAATCCCCGACAAGACTGGTACCCTTTCACGTCCAAATCTCTCAAACTCCGGGAGAGATTCTCAAAACCAAGGTTCACATGTTTCAAGTTCCTTTCAACATTTTGGAAATCCCGCTGAAACTTTGGACATTCTCGCGAAGGGTTCCCAATCCCCGACAAGACTGGTACCCTTTCACGTCCAAATCTCTCAAACTCCAGGAGAGATTCTCAAAACCAAGGTTGACATGATTCGAGTTCCTCTCAACATTTTGGAAATCCCGCTGAAACTTTGGACATTCTCGCGAAGGGTTTCCAATCCCCGACAAGACTGGTACCCTTTCACGTCCAAATCTCTCAAACTCCGGGAGAGATTCTCAAAACCAAGGTTGACATGTTTCGAGTTCCTCTCAACATTTTGGAAATCCCGCTGAAACTTTGGACATTCTCGCGAAGGGTTCCCAATCCCCGACAAGACTGGTACCCTTTCACGTCCAAATCTCTCAAACTCCGGGAGAGATTCTCAAAACCGAGGTTGACATGTTTCGAGTTCCTCTCAACATTTTGGAAATCCCGCTGAAACTTTGGACATTCTGGCGAAGGGTTCCCAATCCCCGACAAGACTGGTACCCTTTCACGTCCAAATCTCTCAAACTCCGGGAGAGATTCTCAAAACCGAGGTTGACATGTTTCGAGTTCCTCTCAACATTTTGGAAATCCCGCTGAAACTTTGGAAATTCTCGCGAAGGGTTCCCAATCCCCGACAAGACTGGTACCCTTTCACGTCCAAATCTCTCAAACTCCGGGAGAGATTCTCAAAACCAAGGTTCACATGTTTCGAGTTCCTCTCAACATTTTGGAAATCCCGCTGAAACTTTGGACATTCTCGCGAAGGGTTCCCAATCCCCGACAAGACTGGTACCCTTTCACGTCTAAATCTCTCAAACTCCGGGAGAGATTCTCAAAACCAAGGTTGACATGTTTCGAGTTCCTCTCAACATTTTGGAAATCCCGCTGAAACTTTGGACATTCTGGTGAAGGGTTCCCAATCCCCGACAAGACTGGTACCCTTTCACGTCCAAATCTCTCAAACTCCGGGAGAGATTCTCAAAACCAAGGTTGACATGTTTCGAGTTCCTCTCAACATTTTGGAAATCCCGCTGAAACTTTGGACGTTCTGGCGAAGGGTTCCCAATCCCCGACAAGACTGGTACCCTTTCACGTCCAAATCTCTCAAACTCCGGGAGAGATTCTCAAAACCAAGGTTCACATGTTTCGAGTTCCTCTCAACAATTTGGAAATCCCGCTGAAACTTTGGACATGCCCGTGAAGGGTTCCCAATCCCCGACAAGACTGGTACCCTTTCACGTCCAAATCTCTCAAACTCCGGGAGAGATTCTCAAAACCGAGGTTGACATGTTTCGAGTTCCTCTCAACATTTTGGAAATCCCGCTGAAACTTTGGACATTCTCGCGAAGGGTTCCCAATCCCCGACAAGACTGGTACCCTTTCACGTCCAAATCTCTCAAACTCCGGGAGAGATTCTCAAAACCAAGGTTGACATGTTTCGAGTTCCTCTCAACATTTTGGAAATCCCGCTGAAACTTTGGACATTCTCGCGAAGGGTTCCCAATCCCCGACAAGACTGGTACCCTTTCACGTCCAAATCTCTCAAACTCCGGGAGAGATTCTCAAAACCAAGGTTCACATGTTTCGAGTTCCTCTCAACATTTTGGAAATCCCGCTGAAACTTTGGACATTCTGGTGAAGGGTTCCCAATCCCCGACAAGACTGGTACCCTTTCACGTCCAAATCTCTCAAACTCCGGGAGAGATTCTCAAAACCAAGGTTGACATGTTTCGAGTTCCTCTCAACATTTTGGAAATCCCGCTGAAACTTTGGACATTCTGGCGAAGGGTTCCCAATCCCCGACAAGACTGGTACCCTTTCACGTCCAAATCTCTCAAACTCCGGGAGAGATTCTCAAAACCAAGGTTGACATGATTCGAGTTCCTCTCAACATTTTGGAAATCCCGCTGAAACTTTGGACATTCTGGCGAAGGGTTCCCAAACCCCGACAAGACTGGTACCCTTTCACGTCCAAATCTCTCAAACTCCGGGAGAGATTCTCAAAACCAAGGTTGACATGTTTCGAGTTCCTCTCAACATTTTGGAAATCCCGCTGAAACTTTGGACATTCTGGCGAAGGGTTCCCAATCCCCGACAAGACTGGTACCCTTTCACGTCCAAATCTCTCAAACTCCGGGAGAGATTCTCAAAACCAAGGTTCACATGTTTCAAGTTCCTTTCAACATTTTGGAAATCCCGCTGAAACTTTGGACATTCTCGCGAAGGGTTCCCAATCCCCGACAAGACTGGTACCCTTTCACGTCCAAATCTCTCAAACTCCAGGAGAGATTCTCAAAACCAAGGTTGACATGATTCGAGTTCCTCTCAACATTTTGGAAATCCCGCTGAAACTTTGGACATTCTCGCGAAGGGTTTCCAATCCCCGACAAGACTGGTACCCTTTCACGTCCAAATCTCTCAAACTCCGGGAGAGATTCTCAAAACCAAGGTTGACATGTTTCGAGTTCCTCTCAACATTTTGGAAATCCCGCTGAAACTTTGGACATTCTCGCGAAGGGTTCCCAATCCCCGACAAGACTGGTACCCTTTCACGTCCAAATCTCTCAAACTCCGGGAGAGATTCTCAAAACCAAGGTTGACATGATTCGAGTTCCTCTCAACATTTTGGAAATCCCGCTGAAACTTTGGACATTCTCGCGAAGGGTTCCCAAACCCCGACAAGACTGGTACCCTTTCACGTCCAAATCTCTCAAACTCCGGGAGAGATTCTCAAAACCAAGGTTGACATGTTTCGAGTTCCTCTCAACATTTTGGAAATCCCGCTGAAACTTTGGACATTCTGGCGAAGGGTTCCCAATCCCCGACAAGACTGGTACCCTTTCACGTCCAAATCTCTCAAACTCCGGGAGAGATTCTCAAAACCAAGGTTCACATGTTTCGAGTTCCTTTCAACATTTTGGAAATCCCGCTGAAACTTTGGACATTCTCGCGAAGGGTTCCCAATCCCCGACAAGACTGGTACCCTTTCACGTCCAAATCTCTCAAACTCCGGGAGAGATTCTCAAAACCAAGGTTGACATGATTCGAGTTCCTCTCAACATTTTGGAAATCCCGCTGAAACTTTGGACATTCTCGCGAAGGGTTTCCAATCCCCGACAAGACTGGTACCCTTTCACGTCCAAATCTCTCAAACTCTGGGAGAGATTCTCAAAACCAAGGTTGACATGTTTCGAGTTCCTCTCAACATTTTGGAAATCCCGCTGAAACTTTGGACATTCTCGCGAAGGGTTCCCAATCCCCGACAAGACTGGTACCCTTTCACGTCCAAATCTCTCAAACTCCGGGAGAGATTCTCAAAACCGAGGTTGACATGTTTCGAGTTCCTCTCAACATTTTGGAAATCCCGCTGAAACTTTGGACATTCTGGCGAAGGGTTCCCAATCCCCGACAAGACTGGTACCCTTTCACGTCCAAATCTCTCAAACTCCGGGAGAGATTCTCAAAACCAAGGTTGACATGTTTCGAGTTCCTCTCAACATTTTGGAAATCCCGCTGAAACTTTGGAAATTCTCGCGAAGGGTTCCCAATCCCCGACAAGACTGGTACCCTTTCACGTCCAAATCTCTCAAACTCCGGGAGAGATTCTCAAAACCAAGGTTGACATGTTTCGAGTTCCTCTCAACATTTTGGAAATCCCGCTGAAACTTTGGACATTCTCGCGAAGGGTTCCCAATCCCCGACAAGACTGGTACCCTTTCACGTCCAAATCTCTCAAACTCCGGGAGAGATTCTCAAAACCAAGGTTGACATGTTTCGAGTTCCTCTCAACATTTTGGAAATCCCGCTGAAACTTTGGACATTCTGGCGAAGGGTTCCCAATCCCCGACAAGACTGGTACCCTTTCAAGTCCAAATCTCTCAAACTCCGGGAGAGATTCTCAAAACCAAGGTTGACATGATTCGAGTTCCTCTCAACATTTTGGAAATCCCGCTGAAACTTTGGACATTCTCGTGAAGGGTTCCCAATCCCCGACAAGACTGGTACCCTTTCACGTCCAAATCTCTCAAACTCCGGGAGAGATTCTCAAAACCAAGGTTCACATGTTTCGAGTTCCTCTCAACATTTTGGAAATCCCGCTGAAACTTTGGACATGCCCGTGAAGGGTTCCCAATCCCCGACAAGACTGGTACCCTTTCACGTCCAAATCTCTCAAACTCCGGGAGAGATTCTCAAAACCGAGGTTGACATGTTTCGAGTTCCTCTCAACATTTTGGAAATCCCGCTGAAACTTTGGACATTCTGGCGAAGGGTTCCCAATCCCCGACAAGACTGGTACCCTTTCACGTCCAAATCTCTCAAACTCCGGGAGAGATTCTCAAAACCCAGGTTGACATGTTTCGAGTTCCTCTCAACATTTTGGAAATCCCGCTGAAACTTTGGACATTCTGGCGAAGGGTTCCCAATCCCCGACAAGACTGGTACCCTTTCACGTCCAAATCTCTCAAACTCCGGGAGAGATTCTCAAAACCAAGGTTGACATGTTTCGAGTTCCTCTCAACATTTTGGAAATCCCGCTGAAACTTTGGACGTTCTGGCGAAGGGTTCCCAATCCCCGACAAGACTGGTACCCTTTCACGTCCAAATCTCTCAAACTCCGGGAGAGATTCTCAAAACCAAGGTTCACATGTTTCGAGTTCCTCTCAACATTTTGGAAATCCCGCTGAAACTTTGGACATGCCCGTGAAGGGTTCCCAATCCCCGACAAGACTGGTACCCTTTCACGTCCAAATCTCTCAAACTCCGGGAGAGATTCTCAAAACCGAGGTTGACATGTTTCGAGTTCCTCTCAACATTTTGGAAATCCCGCTGAAACTTTGGACATTCTGGCGAAGGGTTCCCAATCCCCGACAAGACTGGTACCCTTTCACGTCCAAATCTCTCAAACTCCGGGAGAGATTCTCAAAACCAAGGTTGACATGTTTCGAGTTCCTCTCAACATTTTGGAAATCCCGCTGAAACTTTGGACATTCTCGCGAAGGGTTCCCAATCCCCGACAAGACCGGTACCCTTTCACGTCCAAATCTCTCAAACTCCGGGAGAGATTCTCAAAACCAAGGTTGACATGTTTCGAGTTCCTCTCAACATTTTGGAAATCCCGCTGAAACTTTGGACATTCTGGTGAAGGGTTCCCAATCCCCGACAAGACTGGTACCCTTTCACGTCCAAATCTCTCAAACTCCGGGAGAGATTCTCAAAACCAAGGTTGACATGTTTCGAGTTCCTCTCAACATTTTGGAAATCCCGCTGAAACTTTGGACATTCTGGCGAAGGGTTCCCAATCCCCGACAAGACTGGTACCCTTTCACGTCCAAATCTCTCAAACTCCGGGAGAGATTCTCAAAACCAAGGTTGACATGATTCGAGTTCCTCTCAACATTTTGGAAATCCCGCTGAAACTTTGGACATTCTCGCGAAGGGTTCCCAAACCCCGACAAGACTGGTACCCTTTCACGTCCAAATCTCTCAAACTCCGGGAGAGATTCTCAAAACCAAGGTTGACATGTTTCGAGTTCCTCTCAACATTTTGGAAATCCCGCTGAAACTTTGGACATTCTGGCGAAGGGTTCCCAATCCCCGACAAGACTGGTACCCTTTCACGTCCAAATCTCTCAAACTCCGGGAGAGATTCTCAAAACCAAGGTTGACATGTTTCGAGTTCCTCTCAACATTTTGGAAATCCCCCTGAAACTTTGGACATTCTGGCGAAGGGTTCCCAATCCCCGACAAGACTGGTACCCTTTCACGTCCAAATCTCTGAAACTCCGGGAGAGATTCTCAAAACCAAGGTTCACATGTTTCGAGTTCCTCTCAACATTTTGGAAATCCCGCTGAAACTTTGGACATGCCCGTGAAGGGTTCCCAATCCCCGACAAGACTGGTACCCTTTCACGTCCAAATCTCTAAAACTCCGGAAGAGATTCTCAAAACCAAGGTTGACATGTTTCGAGTTCCTCTCAACATTTTGGAAATCCCGCTGAAACTTTGGACATTCTCGTGAAGGGTTCCCAATCCCCGACAAGACTGGTACCCTTTCACGTCCAAATCTCTCAAACTCCGGGAGAGATTCTCAAAACCGAGGTTGACATGTTTCGAGTTCCTCTCAACATTTTGGAAATCCCGCTGAAACTTTGGACATTCTGGCGAAGGGTTCCCAATCCCCGACAAGACTGGTACCCTTTCACGTCCAAATCTCTCAAACTCCGGGAGAGATTCTCAAAACCAAGGTTGACATGTTTCGAGTTCCTCTCAACATTTTGGAAATCCCGCTGAAACTTTGGACATTCTCGCGAAGGGTTCCCAATCCCCGACAAGACCGGTACCCTTTCACGTCCAAATCTCTCAAACTCCGGGAGAGATTCTCAAAACCAAGGTTGACATGTTTCGAGTTCCTCTCAACATTTTGGAAATCCCACTGAAACTTTGGACATTCTGGCGAAGGGTTCCCAATCCCCGACAAGACTGGTACCCTTTCACGTCCAAATCTCTCAAACTCCGGGAGAGATTCTCAAAACCAAGGTTGACATGTTTCGAGTTCCTCTCAACATTTTGGAAATCCTGCTGAAACTTTGGACATTCTCGTGAAGGGTTCCCAATCCCCGACAAGACTGGTACCCTTTCACGTCCAAATCTCTCAAACTCCGGGAGAGATTCTCAAAACCAAGGTTGACATGATTCGAGTTCCTCTCAACATTTTGGAAATCCCGCTGAAACTTTGGACATTCTCGCGACGGGTTCGAAATCCCCGACAAGACTGGTACCCTTTCACGTCCAAATCTCTCAAACTCCGGGAGAGATTCTCAAAACCAAGGTTGACATGATTCGAGTTCCTCTCAACATTTTGGAAATCCCGCTGAAACTTTGGACATTCTCGCGACGGGTTCGAAATCCCCGACAAGACTGGTACCCTTTCACGTCCAAATCTCTCAAACTCCGGGAGAGATTCTCAAAACCAAGGTTGACATGTTTCGAGTTCCTCTCAACATTTTGGAAATCCCGCTGAAACTTTGGACATTCTGGCGAAGGGTTCCCAATCCCCGACAAGACTGGTACCCTTTCACGTCCAAATCTCTCAAACTCCGGGAGAGATTCTCAAAACCAAGGTTGACATGTTTCGAGTTCCTCTCAACATTTTGGAAATCCCGCTGAAACTTTGGACATTCTCGCGAAGGGTTCCCAATCCCCGACAAGACTGGTACCCTTTCACGTCCAAATCTCTCAAACTCCGGGAGAGATTCTCAAAACCAAGGTTGACATGTTTCGAGTTCCTCTCAACATTTTGGAAATCCCGCTGAAACTTTGGACATTCTCGCGAAGGGTTCCCAATCCCCGACAAGACTGGTACCCTTTCACGTCCAGATCTCTCAAACTCCGGGAGAGATTCTCAAAACCAAGGTTGACATGTTTCGAGTTCCTCTCAACATTTTGGAAATCCCGCTGAAACTTTGGACATTCTCGCGAAGGGTTCCCAATCCCCGACAAGACTGGTACCCTTTCACGTCCAAATCTCTCAAACTCCGGGAGAGATTCTCAAAACCAAGGTTGACATGATTCGAGTTCCTCTCAACATTTTGGAAATCCCGCTGAAACTTTGGACATTCTGGCGAAGGGTTCCCAATCCCCGACAAAACTGGTACCCTTTCACGTCCAAATCTCTCAAACTCCAGGAGAGATTCTCAAAACCAAGGTTGACATGATTCGAGTTCCTCTCAACATTTTGGAAATCCCGCTGAAACTTTGGACATTCTCGCGAAGGGTTCCCAATCCCCGACAAGACTGGTACCCTTTCACGTCCAAATCTCTCAAACTCTAGGAGAGATTCTCAAAACCAAGGTTGACATGTTTCGAGTTCCTCTCAACATTTTGGAAATCCCGCTGAAACTTTGGACGTTCTGGCGAAGGGTTCCCAATCCCCGACAAGACTGGTACCCTTTCACGTCCAAATCTCTCAAACTCCGGGAGAGATTCTCAAAACCAAGGTTCACATGTTTCGAGTTCCTCTCAACATTTTGGAAATCCCGCTGAAACTTTGGACATTCTCGCGAAGGGTTCCCAATCCCCGACAAGACTGGTACCCTTTCACGTCCAAATCTCTCAAACTCCGGGAGAGATTCTCAAAACCAAGGTTGACATGTTTCGAGTTCCTCTCAACATTTTGGAAATCCCGCTGAAACTTTGGACATTCTGGCGAAGGGTTCCCAATCCCTGACAAGACTGGTACCCTTTCACGTCCAAATCTCTCAAACTCCGGGAGAGATTCTCAAAACCAAGGTTGACATGTTTCGAGTTCCTCTCAACATTTTGGAAATCCCGCTGAAACTTTGGACATTCTGGCGAAGGGTTCCCAATCCCCGACAAGACTGGTACCCTTTCACGTCCAAATCTCTCAAACTCCGGGAGAGATTCTCAAAACCAAGGTTGACATGTTTCGAGTTCCTCTCAACATTTTGGAAATCCCGCTGAAACTTTGGACATTCTGGCGAAGGGTTCCCAATCCCCGACAAGACTGGTACCCTTTCACGTCCAAATCTCTCAAACTCCGGGAGAGATTCTCAAAACCAAGGTTGACATGTTTCGAGTTCCTCTCAACATTTTGGAAATCCCGCTGAAACTTTGGACATTGTGGCGAAGGGTTCCCAATCCCCGACAAGACTGGTACCCTTTCACGTCCAAATCTCTCAAACTCCGGGAGAGATTCTCAAAACCAAGGTTCACATGTTTCGAGTTCCTCTCAACATTTTGGAAATCCCGCTGAAACTTTGGACATTCTCGCGAAGGGTTCCCAATCCCCGACAAGACTGGTACCCTTTCACGTCCAAATCTCTCAAACTCCAGGAGAGATTCTCAAAACCAAGGTTGACATGTTTCGAGTTCCTCTCAACATTTTGGAAATCTCGCTGAAACTTTGGACATTCTCGCGAAGGGTTCCCAATCCCCGACAAGACTGGTACCCTTTCACGTCCAAATCTCTCAAACTCCGGGAGAGATTCTCAAAACCAAGGTTCACATGTTTCGAGTTCCTCTCAACATTTTGGAAATCCCGCTGAAACTTTGGACATTCTGGCGAAGGGTTCCCAATCCCCGACAAGACTGGTACCCTTTCACGTCCAAATCTCTCAAACTCCGGGAGAGATTCTCAAAACCGAGGTTGACATGTTTCGAGTTCCTCTCAACATTTTGGAAATCCCGCTGAAACTTTGGACATTCTCGCGAAGGGTTCCCAATCCCCGACAAGACTGGTACCCTTTCACGTCCAAATCTCTCAAATTCCGGGAGGGATTCTCAAAACCAAGGTTGACATGTTTCGAGTTCCTCTCAACATTTTGGAAATCCCGCTGAAACTTTGGACATTCTCGCGAAGGGTTCCCAATCCCCGACAAGACTGGCACCCTTTCACGTCCAAATCTCTCAAACTCCGGGAGAGATTCTCAAAACCGAGGTTGACATGTTTCGAGTTCCTCTCAACATTTTGGAAATCCCGCTGAAACTTTGGACATTCTGGCGAAGGGTTCCCAATCCCCGACAAGACTGGTACCCTTTCACGTCCAAATCTCTCAAACTCCGGGAGAGATTCTCAAAACCAAGGTTGACATGTTTCGAGTTCCTCTCAACATTTTGGAAATCCCGCTGAAACTTTGGACATTCTCGCGAAGGGTTCCCAATCCCCGACAAGACCGGTACCCTTTCACGTCCAAATCTCTCAAACTCCGGGAGAGATTCTCAAAACCAAGGTTGACATGTTTCGAGTTCCTCTCAACATTTTGGAAATCCCACTGAAACTTTGGACATTCTGGCGAAGGGTTCCCAATCCCCGACAAGACTGGTACCCTTTCACGTCCAAATCTCTCAAACTCCGGGAGAGATTCTCAAAACCAAGGTTGACATGTTTCGAGTTCCTCTCAACATTTTGGAAATCCTGCTGAAACTTTGGACATTCTCGTGAAGGGTTCCCAATCCCCGACAAGACTGGTACCCTTTCACGTCCAAATCTCTCAAACTCCGGGAGAGATTCTCAAAACCAAGGTTGACATGATTCGAGTTCCTCTCAACATTTTGGAAATCCCGCTGAAACTTTGGACATTCTCGCGACGGGTTCGAAATCCCCGACAAGACTGGTACCCTTTCACGTCCAAATCTCTCAAACTCCGGGAGAGATTCTCAAAACCAAGGTTGACATGATTCGAGTTCCTCTCAACATTTTGGAAATCCCGCTGAAACTTTGGACATTCTCGCGACGGGTTCGAAATCCCCGACAAGACTGGTACCCTTTCACGTCCAAATCTCTCAAACTCCGGGAGAGATTCTCAAAACCAAGGTTGACATGTTTCGAGTTCCTCTCAACATTTTGGAAATCCCGCTGAAACTTTGGACATTCTGGCGAAGGGTTCCCAATCCCCGACAAGACTGGTACCCTTTCACGTCCAAATCTCTCAAACTCCGGGAGAGATTCTCAAAACCAAGGTTGACATGTTTCGAGTTCCTCTCAACATTTTGGAAATCCCGCTGAAACTTTGGACATTCTCGCGAAGGGTTCCCAATCCCCGACAAGACTGGTACCCTTTCACGTCCAAATCTCTCAAACTCCGGGAGAGATTCTCAAAACCAAGGTTGACATGTTTCGAGTTCCTCTCAACATTTTGGAAATCCCGCTGAAACTTTGGACATTCTCGCGAAGGGTTCCCAATCCCCGACAAGACTGGTACCCTTTCACGTCCAGATCTCTCAAACTCCGGGAGAGATTCTCAAAACCAAGGTTGACATGTTTCGAGTTCCTCTCAACATTTTGGAAATCCCGCTGAAACTTTGGACATTCTCGCGAAGGGTTCCCAATCCCCGACAAGACTGGTACCCTTTCACGTCCAAATCTCTCAAACTCCGGGAGAGATTCTCAAAACCAAGGTTGACATGATTCGAGTTCCTCTCAACATTTTGGAAATCCCGCTGAAACTTTGGACATTCTGGCGAAGGGTTCCCAATCCCCGACAAGACTGGTACCCTTTCACGTCCAAATCTCTCAAACTCCAGGAGAGATTCTCAAAACCAAGGTTGACATGATTCGAGTTCCTCTCAACATTTTGGAAATCCCGCTGAAACTTTGGACATTCTCGCGAAGGGTTCCCAATCCCCGACAAGACTGGTACCCTTTCACGTCCAAATCTCTCAAACTCTAGGAGAGATTCTCAAAACCAAGGTTGACATGTTTCGAGTTCCTCTCAACATTTTGGAAATCCCGCTGAAACTTTGGACGTTCTGGCGAAGGGTTCCCAATCCCCGACAAGACTGGTACCCTTTCACGTCCAAATCTCTCAAACTCCGGGAGAGATTCTCAAAACCAAGGTTCACATGTTTCGAGTTCCTCTCAACATTTTGGAAATCCCGCTGAAACTTTGGACATTCTCGCGAAGGGTTCCCAATCCCCGACAAGACTGGTACCCTTTCACGTCCAAATCTCTCAAACTCCGGGAGAGATTCTCAAAACCAAGGTTGACATGTTTCGAGTTCCTCTCAACATTTTGGAAATCCCGCTGAAACTTTGGACATTCTGGCGAAGGGTTCCCAATCCCTGACAAGACTGGTACCCTTTCACGTCCAAATCTCTCAAACTCCGGGAGAGATTCTCAAAACCAAGGTTGACATGTTTCGAGTTCCTCTCAACATTTTGGAAATCCCGCTGAAACTTTGGACATTCTGGCGAAGGGTTCCCAATCCCCGACAAGACTGGTACCCTTTCACGTCCAAATCTCTCAAACTCCGGGAGAGATTCTCAAAACCAAGGTTGACATGTTTCGAGTTCCTCTCAACATTTTGGAAATCCCGCTGAAACTTTGGACATTCTGGCGAAGGGTTCCCAATCCCCGACAAGACTGGTACCCTTTCACGTCCAAATCTCTCAAACTCCGGGAGAGATTCTCAAAACCAAGGTTGACATGTTTCGAGTTCCTCTCAACATTTTGGAAATCCCGCTGAAACTTTGGACATTGTGGCGAAGGGTTCCCAATCCCCGACAAGACTGGTACCCTTTCACGTCCAAATCTCTCAAACTCCGGGAGAGATTCTCAAAACCAAGGTTCACATGTTTCGAGTTCCTCTCAACATTTTGGAAATCCCGCTGAAACTTTGGACATTCTCGCGAAGGGTTCCCAATCCCCGACAAGACTGGTACCCTTTCACGTCCAAATCTCTCAAACTCCAGGAGAGATTCTCAAAACCAAGGTTGACATGTTTCGAGTTCCTCTCAACATTTTGGAAATCTCGCTGAAACTTTGGACATTCTCGCGAAGGGTTCCCAATCCCCGACAAGACTGGTACCCTTTCACGTCCAAATCTCTCAAACTCCGGGAGAGATTCTCAAAACCAAGGTTCACATGTTTCGAGTTCCTCTCAACATTTTGGAAATCCCGCTGAAACTTTGGACATTCTGGCGAAGGGTTCCCAATCCCCGACAAGACTGGTACCCTTTCACGTCCAAATCTCTCAAACTCCGGGAGAGATTCTCAAAACCGAGGTTGACATGTTTCGAGTTCCTCTCAACATTTTGGAAATCCCGCTGAAACTTTGGACATTCTCGCGAAGGGTTCCCAATCCCCGACAAGACTGGTACCCTTTCACGTCCAAATCTCTCAAACTCCGGGAGAGATTCTCAAAACCAAGGTTGACATGTTTCGAGTTCCTCTCAACATTTTGGAAATCCCGCTGAAACTTTGGACATTCTCGCGAAGGGTTCCCAATCCCCGACAAGACTGGTACCCTTTCACGTCCAAATCTCTCAAATTCCGGGAGGGATTCTCAAAACCAAGGTTGACATGTTTCGAGTTCCTCTCAACATTTTGGAAATCCCGCTGAAACTTTGGACATTCTCGCGAAGGGTTCCCAATCCCCGACAAGACTGGCACCCTTTCACGTCCAAATCTCTCAAACTCCGGGAGAGATTCTCAAAACCGAGGTTGACATGTTTCGAGTTCCTCTCAACATTTTGGAAATCCCGCTGAAACTTTGGACATTCTGGCGAAGGGTTCCCAATCCCCGACAAGACTGGTACCCTTTCACGTCCAAATCTCTCAAACTCCGGGAGAGATTCTCAAAACCAAGGTTGACATGTTTCGAGTTCCTCTCAACATTTTGGAAATCCCGCTGAAACTTTGGACATTCTCGCGAAGGGTTCCCAATCCCCGACAAGACCGGTACCCTTTCACGTCCAAATCTCTCAAACTCCGGGAGAGATTCTCAAAACCAAGGTTGACATGTTTCGAGTTCCTCTCAACATTTTGGAAATCCCACTGAAACTTTGGACATTCTGGCGAAGGGTTCCCAATCCCCGACAAGACTGGTACCCTTTCACGTCCAAATCTCTCAAACTCCGGGAGAGATTCTCAAAACCAAGGTTGACATGTTTCGAGTTCCTCTCAACATTTTGGAAATCCTGCTGAAACTTTGGACATTCTCGTGAAGGGTTCCCAATCCCCGACAAGACTGGTACCCTTTCACGTCCAAATCTCTCAAACTCCGGGAGAGATTCTCAAAACCAAGGTTGACATGATTCGAGTTCCTCTCAACATTTTGGAAATCCCGCTGAAACTTTGGACATTCTCGCGAAGGGTTCCCAATCCCCGACAAGACTGGTACCCTTTCACGTCCAAATCTCTCAAACTCCGGGAGAGATTCTCAAAACCAAGGTTGACATGATTCGAGTTCCTCTCAACATTTTGGAAATCCCGCTGAAACTTTGGACATTCTCGCGACGGGTTCGAAATCCCCGACAAGACTGGTACCCTTTCACGTCCAAATCTCTCAAACTCCGGGAGAGATTCTCAAAACCAAGGTTGACATGTTTCGAGTTCCTCTCAACATTTTGGAAATCCCGCTGAAACTTTGGACATTCTCGCGAAGGGTTCCCAATCCCCGACAAGACTGGTACCCTTTCACGTCCAAATCTCTCAAACTCCGGGAGAGATTCTCAAAACCAAGGTTGACATGTTTCGAGTTCCTCTCAACATTTTGGAAATCCCGCTGAAACTTTGGACATTCTCGCGAAGGGTTCCCAATCCCCGACAAGACTGGTACCCTTTCACGTCCAAATCTCTCAAACTCCGGGAGAGATTCTCAAAACCAAGGTTGACATGTTTCGAGTTCCTCTCAACATTTTGGAAATCCCGCTGAAACTTTGGACATTCTCGCGAAGGGTTCCCAATCCCCGACAAGACTGGTACCCTTTCACGTCCAGATCTCTCAAACTCCGGGAGAGATTCTCAAAACCAAGGTTGACATGTTTCGAGTTCCTCTCAACATTTTGGAAATCCCGCTGAAACTTTGGACATTCTCGCGAAGGGTTCCCAATCCCCGACAAGACTGGTACCCTTTCACGTCCAAATCTCTCAAACTCCGGGAGAGATTCTCAAAACCAAGGTTGACATGATTCGAGTTCCTCTCAACATTTTGGAAATCCCGCTGAAACTTTGGACATTCTGGCGAAGGGTTCCCAATCCCCGACAAGACTGGTACCCTTTCACGTCCAAATCTCTCAAACTCCAGGAGAGATTCTCAAAACCAAGGTTGACATGATTCGAGTTCCTCTCAACATTTTGGAAATCCCGCTGAAACTTTGGACATTCTCGCGAAGGGTTCCCAATCCCCGACAAGACTGGTACCCTTTCACGTCCAAATCTCTCAAACTCTAGGAGAGATTCTCAAAACCAAGGTTGACATGTTTCGTGTTCCTCTCAACATTTTGGAAATCCCGCTGAAACTTTGGACGTTCTGGCGAAGGGTTCCCAATCCCCGACAAGACTGGTACCCTTTCACGTCCAAATCTCTCAAACTCCGGGAGAGATTCTCAAAACCAAGGTTCACATGTTTCGAGTTCCTCTCAACATTTTGGAAATCCCGCTGAAACTTTGGACATTCTCGCGAAGGGTTCCCAATCCCCGACAAGACTGGTACCCTTTCACGTCCAAATCTCTCAAACTCCGGGAGAGATTCTCAAAACCAAGGTTGACATGTTTCGAGTTCCTCTCAACATTTTGGAAATCCCGCTGAAACTTTGGACATTCTGGCGAAGGGTTCCCAATCCCTGACAAGACTGGTACCCTTTCACGTCCAAATCTCTCAAACTCCGGGAGAGATTCTCAAAACCAAGGTTGACATGTTTCGAGTTCCTCTCAACATTTTGGAAATCCCGCTGAAACTTTGGACATTCTGGCGAAGGGTTCCCAATCCCCGACAAGACTGGTACCCTTTCACGTCCAAATCTCTCAAACTCCGGGAGAGATTCTCAAAACCAAGGTTGACATGTTTCGAGTTCCTCTCAACATTTTGGAAATCCCGCTGAAACTTTGGACATTCTGGCGAAGGGTTCCCAATCCCCGACAAGACTGGTACCCTTTCACGTCCAAATCTCTCAAACTCCGGGAGAGATTCTCAAAACCAAGGTTGACATGTTTCGAGTTCCTCTCAACATTTTGGAAATCCCGCTGAAACTTTGGACATTGTGGCGAAGGGTTCCCAATCCCCGACAAGACTGGTACCCTTTCACGTCCAAATCTCTCAAACTCCGGGAGAGATTCTCAAAACCAAGGTTCACATGTTTCGAGTTCCTCTCAACATTTTGGAAATCCCGCTGAAACTTTGGACATTCTCGCGAAGGGTTCCCAATCCCCGACAAGACTGGTACCCTTTCACGTCCAAATCTCTCAAACTCCAGGAGAGATTCTCAAAACCAAGGTTGACATGTTTCGAGTTCCTCTCAACATTTTGGAAATCTCGCTGAAACTTTGGACATTCTCGCGAAGGGTTCCCAATCCCCGACAAGACTGGTACCCTTTCACGTCCAAATCTCTCAAACTCCGGGAGAGATTCTCAAAACCAAGGTTCACATGTTTCGAGTTCCTCTCAACATTTTGGAAATCCCGCTGAAACTTTGGACATTCTGGCGAAGGGTTCCCAATCCCCGACAAGACTGGTACCCTTTCACGTCCAAATCTCTCAAACTCCGGGAGAGATTCTCAAAACCGAGGTTGACATGTTTCGAGTTCCTCTCAACATTTTGGAAATCCCGCTGAAACTTTGGACATTCTCGCGAAGGGTTCCCAATCCCCGACAAGACTGGTACCCTTTCACGTCCAAATCTCTCAAACTCCGGGAGAGATTCTCAAAACCAAGGTTGACATGTTTCGAGTTCCTCTCAACATTTTGGAAATCCCGCTGAAACTTTGGACATTCTCGCGAAGGGTTCCCAATCCCCGACAAGACTGGTACCCTTTCACGTCCAAATCTCTCAAATTCCGGGAGGGATTCTCAAAACCAAGGTTGACATGTTTCGAGTTCCTCTCAACATTTTGGAAATCCCGCTGAAACTTTGGACATTCTCGCGAAGGGTTCCCAATCCCCGACAAGACTGGCACCCTTTCACGTCCAAATCTCTCAAACTCCGGGAGATATTCTCAAAACCGAGGTTGACATGTTTCGAGTTCCTTTCAACATTTTGGAAATCCCGCTGAAACTTTGGACATTCTCGCGAAGGGTTCCCAATCCCCGACAAGACTGGTACCCTTTCACGTCCAAATCTCTCAAACTCCGGGAGAGATTCTCAAAACCGAGGTTGACATGTTTCGAGTTCCTCTCAACATTTTGGAAATCCCGCTGAAACTTTGGACATTCTGGCGAAGGGTTCCCAATCCCCGACAAGACTGGTACCCTTTCACGTCCAAATCTCTCACACTCCGGGAGAGATTCTCAAAACCAAGGTTGACATGTTTCGAGTTCCTCTCAACATTTTGGAAATCCCGCTGAAACTTTGGACATTCTGGCGAAGGGTTCCCAATCCCCGACAAGACTGGTACCCTTTCACGTCCAAATCTCTCAAACTCCGGGAGAGATTCTCAAAACCAAGGTTGACATGTTTCGAGTTCCTCTCAACATTTTGGAAATCCCGCTGAAACTTTGGACATTCTCGCGAAGGGTTCCCAATCCCCGACAAGACTGGTACCCTTTCACGTCCAAATCTCTCAAACTCCGGGAGAGATTCTCAAAACCAAGGTTGACATGTTTCGAGTTCCTCTCAACATTTTGGAAATCCCGCTGAAACTTTGGACATTCTCGCGAAGGGTTCCCAAACCCCGACAAGACTGGTACCCTTTCACGTCCAAATCTCTCAAACTCCGGGAGAGATTCTCAAAACCAAGGTTGACATGATTCGAGTTCCTCTCAACATTTTGGAAATCCCGCTGAAACTTTGGACATTCTCGCGAAGGGTTCCCAATCCCCGACAAGACTGGTACCCTTTCACGTCCAAATCTCTCAAACTCCGGGAGAGATACTCAAAACCAAGGTTGACATGTTTCGAGTTCCTCTCAAGATTTTGGAAATCCCGCTGAAACTTTGGACATTCTCGCGAAGGGTTCCCAATCCCCGACAAGACTGGTACCCTTTCACGTCCAAATCTCTCAAACTCCGGGAGAGATTCTCAAAACCAAGGTTGACATGTTTCGAGTTCCTCTCAACATTTTGGAAATCCCACTGAAACTTTGGACATTCTCGCGAAGGGTTCCCAATCCCCGACAAGACTGGTACCCTTTCACGTCCAAATCTCTCAAACTCCGGGAGAGATTCTCAAAACCAAGGTTGACATGTTTCGAGTTCCTCTCAACATTTTGGAAATCCCGCTGAAACTTTGGACATTCTGGCGAAGGGTTCCCAATCCCCGACAAGACTGGTACCCTTTCACGTCCAAATCTCTCAAACTCCGGGAGAGATTCTCAAAACCAAGGTTGACATGATTCGAGTTCCTCTCAACATTTTGGAAATCCCGCTGAAACTTTGGACATTCTGGCGAAGGGTTCCCAATCCCCGACAAGACTGGTACCCTTTCACGTCCAAATCTCTCAAACTCCGGGAGAGATTCTCAAAACCAAGGTTGACATGTTTCGAGTTCCTCTCAACATTTTGGAAATCCCGCTGAAACTTTGGACATTCTGGCGAAGGGTTCCCAATCCCCGACAAGACTGGTACCCTGTCACGTCCAAATCTCTCAAACTCCGGGAGAGATTCTCAAAACCGAGGTTGACATGTTTCGAGTTCCTCTCAACATTTTGGAAATCCCGCTGAAACTTTGGACATTCTCGCGAAGGGTTCCCAATCCCCGACAAGACTGGTACCCTTTCACGTCCAAATCTCTCAAACTCCGGGAGAGATTCTCAAAACTAAGGTTCACATGTTTCGAGTTCCTCTCAACATTTTGGAAATCCCGCTGAAACTTTGGACATTCTCGCGAAGGGTTCCCAATCCCCGACAAGACTGGTACCCTTTCACGTCCAAATCTCTCAAACTCCGGGAGAGATTCTCAAAACCAAGGTTGACATGTTTCGAGTTCCTCTCAATATTTTGGAAATCCCGCTGAAACTTTGGACATTCTGGCGAAGGGTTCCCAATCCCCGACAAGACTGGTACCCTTTCACGTCCAAATCTCTCGAACTCCGGGAGAGATTCTCAAAACCAAGGTTGACATGATTCGAGTTCCTCTCAACATTTTGGAAATCCCGCTGAAACTTTGGACATTCTCGCGAAGGGTTCCCAATCCCCGACAAGACTGGTACCCTTTCACGTCCAAATCTCTCAAACTCCGGGAGAGATTCTCAAAACCAAGGTTGACATGTTTCGAGTTCCTCTCAACATTTTGGAAATCCCGCTGAAACTTTGGACATTCTCGCGAAGGGTTCCCAATCCCCGACAAGACTGGTACCCTTTCACGTCCAAATCTCTCAAACTCCGGGAGAGATTCTCAAAACCAAGGTTGACATGTTTCGAGTTCCTCTCAACATTTTGGAAATCCCGCTGAAACTTTGAACATTCTTGCGAAGGGTTCCCAATCCCTGACAAGACTGGTACCCTTTCACGTCCAAATCTCTCAAACTCTGGGAGAGATTCTCAAAACCAAGGTTGACATGATTCGAGTTCCTCTCAACATTTTGGAAATCCCGCTGAAACTTTGGACATTCTCGCGAAGGGTTCCCAATCCCCGACAAGACTGGTACCCTTTCACGTCCAAATCTCTCAAACTCCGGGAGAGATTCTCAAAACCAAGGTTGACATGTTTCGAGTTCCTCTCAACATTTTGGAAATCCCGCTGAAACTTTGGACATTCTCGCGAAGGGTTCCAAATCCCCGACAAGACTGGTACCCTTTCACGTCCAAATCTCTCAAACTCCGGGAGAGATTCTCAAAACCAAGGTTGACATGTTTCGAGTTCCTCTCAACATTTTGGAAATCCCGCTGAAACTTTGGACATTCTCGCGAAGGGTTCCCAATCCCCGACAAGACTGGTACCCTTTCACGTCCAAATCTCTCAAACTCCGGGAGAGATTCTCAAAACCAAGGTTGACATGTTTCGAGTTCCTCTCAACATTTTGGAAATCCCGCTGAAACTTTGGACATTCTCGCGAAGGGTTCCCAATCCCCGACAAGACTGGTACCCTTTCACGTCCAAATCTCTCAAACTCCGGGAGAGATTCTCAAAACCGAGGTTGACATGTTTCGAGTTCCTCTCAACATTTTGGAAATCCCGCTGAAACTTTGGACATTCTCGCGAAGGGTTCCCAATCCCCGACAAGACTGGTACCCTTTCACGTCCAAATCTCTCAAACTCCGGGAGATATTCTCAAAACCAAGGTTGACATGTTTCGAGTTCCTCTCAACATTTTGGAAATCCCGCTGAAACTTTGGACATTCTGGCGAAGGGTTCCCAATCCCCGACAAGACTGGTACCCTTTCACGTCCAAATCTCTCAAACTCCGGGAGAGATTCTCAAAACCAAGGTTGACATGTTTCGAGTTCCTCTCAACATTTTGGAAATCCCGCTGAAACTTTGGACATTCTGGCGAAGGGTTCCCAATCCCCGACAAGACTGGTACCCTTTCACGTCCAAATCTCTCAAACTCCGGGAGAGATTCTCAAAACCAAGGTTGACATGTTTCGAGTTCCTCTCAACATATTGGAAATCCCGCTGAAACTTTGGACATTCTCGCGAAGGGTTCCCAATCCCCGACAAGACTGGTACCCTTTCACGTCCAAATCTCTCAAACTCCGGGAGAGATTCTCAAAACCAAGGTTGACATGTTTCGAGTTCCTCTCAACATTTTGGAAATCCCGCTGAAACTTTGGACATTCTGGCGAAGGGTTCCCAATCCCCGACAAGACTGGTACCCTTTCACGTCCAAATCTCTCAAACTCCGGGAGAGATTCTCAAAACCAAGGTTGACATGTTTCGAGTTCCTCTCAACATTTTGGAAATCCCGCTGAAACTTTGGACATTCTCGCGAAGGGTTCCCAATCCCCGACAAGACTGGTACCCTTTCACGTCCAAATCTCTCGAACTCCGGGAGAGATTCTCAAAACCAAGGTTGACATGTTTCGAGTTCCTCTCAACATTTTGGAAATCCCGCTGAAACTTTGGACATTCTGGCGAAGGGTTCCCAATCCCCGACAAGACTGGTACCCTTTCACATCCAAATCTCTCAAACTCCGGGAGAGATTCTCAAAACCAAGGTTCACATGTTTCGAGTTCCTCTCAACATTTTGGAAATCCCGCTGAAACTTTGGACATTCTCGCGAAGGGTTCCCAATCCCCGACAAGACTGGTACCCATTCACGTCCAAATCTCTCAAACTCCGGGAGAGATTCTCAAAACCAAGGTTGACCTGATTCGAGTTCCTCTCAACATTTTGGAAATCCCGCTGAAACTTTGGACATTCTCGCGAAGGGTTCCCAATCCCCGACAAGACTGGTACCCTTTCACGTCCAAATCTCTCAAACTCCGGGAGAGATTCTCAAAACCAAGGTTGACATGATTCGAGTTCCTCTCAACATTTTGGAAATCCCGCTGAAACTTTGGACATTCTGGCGAAGGGTTCCCAATCCCCGACAAGACTGGTACCCTTTCACGTCCAAATCTCTCAAACTCCGGGAGAGATTCTCAAAACCAAGGTTGACATGTTTCGAGTTCCTCTCAACATTTTGGAAATCCCGCTGAAACTTTGGACATTCTCGCGAAGGGTTCCCAATCCCCGACAAGACTGGTACCCTTTCACGTCCAAATCTCTCAAACTCCGGGAGAGATTCTCAAAACCAAGGTTGACATGTTTCGAGTTCCTCTCAACATTTTGGAAATCCCGCTGAAACTTTGGACATTCTCGCGAAGGGTTCCCAAACCCCGACAAGACTGGTACCCTTTCACGTCCAAATCTCTCAAACTCCGGGAGAGATTCTCAAAACCGAGGTTGACATGTTTCGAGTTCCTCTCAACATTTTGGAAATCCCGCTGAAACTTTGGACATTCTCGCGAAGGGTTCCCAATCCCCGACAAGACTGGTACCCTTTCACGTCCAAATCTCTCAAACTCCGGGAGAGATTCTCAAAACCAAGGTTGACATGTTTCGAGTTCCTCTCAACATTTTGGAAATCCCGCTGAAACTTTGGACATTCTGGCGAAGGGTTCCCAATCCCCGACAAGACTGGTACCCTTTCACATCCAAATCTCTGAAACTCCGGGAGAGATTCTCAAAACCGAGGTTGACATGTTTCGAGTTCCTCTCAACATTTTGGAAATCCCGCTGAAACTTTGGACATTCTCGCGAAGGGTTCCCAATCCCCGACAAGACTGGTACCCATTCACGTCCAAATCTCTCAAACTCCGGGAGAGATTCTCAAAACCAAGGTTGACCTGATTCGAGTTCCTCTCAACATTTTGGAAATCCCGCTGAAACTTTGGACATTCTCGCGAAGGGTTCCCAATCCCCGACAAGACTGGTACCCTTTCACGTCCAAATCTCTCAAACTCCGGGAGAGATTCTCAAAACCAAGGTTGACATGTTTCGAGTTCCTCTCAACATTTTGGAAATCCCACTGAAACTTTGGACATTCTCGCGAAGGGTTCCCAATCCCCGACAAGACTGGTACCCTTTCACGTCCAAATCTCTCAAACTCCGGGAGAGATTCTCAAAACCAAGGTTGACATGTTTCGAGTTCCTCTCAACATTTTGGAAATCCCGCTGAAACTTTGGACATTCTGGCGAAGGGTTCCCAATCCCCGACAAGACTGGTACCCTTTCACGTCCAAATCTCTCAAACTCCGGGAGAGATTCTCAAAACCAAGGTTGACATGATTCGAGTTCCTCTCAACATTTTGGAAATCCCGCTGAAACTTTGGACATTCTGGCGAAGGGTTCCCAATCCCCGACAAGACTGGTACCCTTTCACGTCCAAATCTCTCAAACTCCGGGAGAGATTCTCAAAACCAAGGTTGACATGTTTCGAGTTCCTCTCAACATTTTGGAAATCCCGCTGAAACTTTGGACATTCTGGCGAAGGGTTCCCAATCCCCGACAAGACTGGTACCCTGTCACGTCCAAATCTCTCAAACTCCGGGAGAGATTCTCAAAACCGAGGTTGACATGTTTCGAGTTCCTCTCAACATTTTGGAAATCCCGCTGAAACTTTGGACATTCTGGCGAAGGGTTCCCAATCCCCGACAAGACTGGTACCCTTTCACGTCCAAATCTCTCAAACTCCGGGAGAGATTCTCAAAACTAAGGTTCACATGTTTCGAGTTCCTCTCAACATTTTGGAAATCCCGCTGAAACTTTGGACATTCTCGCGAAGGGTTCCCAATCCCCGACAAGACTGGTACCCTTTCACGTCCAAATCTCTCAAACTCCGGGAGAGATTCTCAAAACCAAGGTTGACATGTTTCGAGTTCCTCTCAATATTTTGGAAATCCCGCTGAAACTTTGGACATTCTGGCGAAGGGTTCCCAATCCCCGACAAGACTGGTACCCTTTCACGTCCAAATCTCTCAAACTCCGGGAGAGATTCTCAAAACCAAGGTTGACATGTTTCGAGTTCCTCTCAACATTTTGGAAATCCCGCTGAAACTTTGGACATTCTCGCGAAGGGTTCCCAATCCCCGACAAGACTGGTACCCTACACGTCCAAATCTCTCAAACTCCGGGAGAGATTCTCAAAACCAAGGTTGACATGTTTCGAGTTCCTCTCAACATTTTGGAAATCCCGCTGAAACTTTGGACATTCTCGCGAAGGGTTCCCAATCCCCGACAAGACTGGTACCCTTTCACGTCCAAATCTCTCAAACTCCGGGAGAGATTCTCAAAACCAAGGTTGACATGTTTCGAGTTCCTCTCAACATTTTGGAAATCCCGCTGAAACTTTGAACATTCTCGCGAAGGGTTCCCAATCCCTGACAAGACTGGTACACTTTCACGTCCAAATCTCTCAAACTCTGGGAGAGATTCTCAAAACCAAGGTTGACATGATTCGAGTTCCTCTCAACATTTTGGAAATCCCGCTGAAACTTTGGACATTCTCGCGAAGGGTTCCCAATCCCCGACAAGACTGGTACCCTTTCACGTCCAAATCTCTCAAACTCCGGGAGAGATTCTCAAAACCAAGGTTGACATGTTTCGAGTTCCTCTCAACATTTTGGAAATCCCGCTGAAACTTTGGACATTCTCGCGAAGGGTTCCAAATCCCCGACAAGACTGGTACCCTTTCACGTCCAAATCTCTCAAACTCCGGGAGAGATTCTCAAAACCAAGGTTGACATGTTTCGAGTTCCTCTCAACATTTTGGAAATCCCGCTGAAACTTTGGACATTCTCGCGAAGGGTTCCCAATCCCCGACAAGACTGGTACCCTTTCACGTCCAAATCTCTCAAACTCCGGGAGAGATTCTCAAAACCAAGGTTGACATGTTTCGAGTTCCTCTCAACATTTTGGAAATCCCGCTGAAACTTTGGACATTCTCGCGAAGGGTTCCCAATCCCCGACAAGACTGGTACCCTTTCACGTCCAAATCTCTCAAACTCCGGGAGAGATTCTCAAAACCGAGGTTGACATGTTTCGAGTTCCTCTCAACATTTTGGAAATCCCGCTGAAACTTTGGACATTCTCGCGAAGGGTTCCCAATCCCCGACAAGACTGGTACCCTTTCACGTCCAAATCTCTCAAACTCCGGGAGATATTCTCAAAACCAAGGTTGACATGTTTCGAGTTCCTCTCAACATTTTGGAAATCCCGCTGAAACTTTGGACATTCTGGCGAAGGGTTCCCAATCCCCGACAAGACTGGTACCCTTTCACGTCCAAATCTCTCAAACTCCGGGAGAGATTCTCAAAACCAAGGTTGACATGTTTCGAGTTCCTCTCAACATTTTGGAAATCCCGCTGAAACTTTGGACATTCTGGCGAAGGGTTCCCAATCCCCGACAAGACTGGTACCCTTTCACGTCCAAATCTCTCAAACTCCGGGAGAGATTCTCAAAACCAAGGTTGACATGTTTCGAGTTC
The DNA here is from genome assembly GCF_964273445.1 of Streptopelia decaocto. Lineage (NCBI taxonomy): Eukaryota > Metazoa > Chordata > Aves > Columbiformes > Columbidae > Streptopelia > Streptopelia decaocto. The sequence goes on from NW_028116768.1 coordinate 64,704, forward strand.
CTCTCAACATTTTGGAAATCCCGCTGAAACTTTGGACATTCTGGCGAAGGGTTCCCAATCCCCGACAAGACTGGTACCCTTTCACGTCCAAATCTCTCAAACTCCGGGAGAGATTCTCAAAACCAAGGTTGACATGTTTCGAGTTCCTCTCAACATTTTGGAAATCCCGCTGAAACTTTGGACATTCTGGCGAAGGGTTCCCAATCCCCGACAAGACTGGTACCCTTTCACGTCCAAATCTCTCGAACTCCGGGAGAGATTCTCAAAACCAAGGTTGACATGTTTCGAGTTCCTCTCAACATTTTGGAAATCCCGCTGAAACTTTGGACATTCTGGCGAAGGGTTCCCAATCCCCGACAAGACTGGTACCCTTTCACATCCAAATCTCTGAAACTCCGGGAGAGATTCTCAAAACCGAGGTTGACATGTTTCGAGTTCCTCTCAACATTTTGGAAATCCCGCTGAAACTTTGGACATTCTCGCGAAGGGTTCCCAATCCCCGACAAGACTGGTACCCATTCACGTCCAAATCTCTCAAACTCCGGGAGAGATTCTCAAAACCAAGGTTGACCTGATTCGAGTTCCTCTCAACATTTTGGAAATCCCGCTGAAACTTTGGACATTCTCGCGAAGGGTTCCCAATCCCCGACAAGACTGGTACCCTTTCACGTCCAAATCTCTCAAACTCCGGGAGAGATTCTCAAAACCAAGGTTGACATGTTTCGAGTTCCTCTCAACATTTTGGAAATCCCGCTGAAACTTTGGACATTCTCGCGAAGGGTTCCCAAACCCCGACAAGACTGGTACCCTTTCACGTCCAAATCTCTCAAACTCCGGGAGAGATTCTCAAAACCGAGGTTGACATGTTTCGAGTTCCTCTCAACATTTTGGAAATCCCGCTGAAACTTTGGACATTCTCGCGAAGGGTTCCCAATCCCCGACAAGACTGGTACCCTTTCACGTCCAAATCTCTCAAACTCCGGGAGAGATTCTCAAAACCAAGGTTGACATGTTTCGAGTTCCTCTCAACATTTTGGAAATCCCGCTGAAACTTTGGACATTCTCGCGAAGGGTTCCCAATCCCCGACAAGACTGGTACCCTTTCACGTCCAAATCTCTCGAACTCCGGTAGAGATTCTCAAAACCAAGGTTGACCTGATTCGAGTTCCTCTCAACATTTTGGAAATCCCGCTGAAACTTTGGACATTCTGGCGAAGGGTTCCCAATCCCCGACAAGACTGGTACACTTTCACGTCCAAATCTCTCGAACTCCGGGAGAGATTCTCAAAACCAAGGTTGACATGATTCGAGTTCCTCTCAACATATTGGAAATCCCGCTGAAACTTTGGACATTCTCGCGAAGGGTTCCCAATCCCCGACAAGACTGGTACCCTTTCACGTCCAAATCTCTCAAACTCCGGGAGAGATTCTCAAAACCAAGGTTGACATGTTTCGAGTTCCTCTCAACATTTTGGAAATCCCGCTGAAACTTTGGACATTCTGGCGAAGGGTTCCCAATCCCCGACAAGACTGGTACCCTTTCACGTCCAAATCTCTCAAACTCCGGGAGAGATTCTCAAAACCAAGGTTGACATGTTTCGAGTTCCTCTCAACATTTTGGAAATCCCGCTGAAACTTTGGACATTCTCGCGAAGGGTTCCCAATCCCCGACAAGACTGGTACCCTTTCACGTCCAAATCTCTCGAACTCCGGGAGAGATTCTCAAAACCAAGGTTGACATGTTTCGAGTTCCTCTCAACATTTTGGAAATCCCACTGAAACTTTGGACATTCTCGCGAAGGGTTCCCAATCCCCGACAAGACTGGTACCCATTCACGTCCAAATCTCTCAAACTCCGGGAGAGATTCTCAAAACCAAGGTTGACCTGATTCGAGTTCCTCTCAACATTTTGGAAATCCCGCTGAAACTTTGGACATTCTCGCGAAGGGTTCCCAATCCCCGACAAGACTGGTACCCTTTCACGTCCAAATCTCTCAAACTCCGGGAGAGATTCTCAAAACCAAGGTTGACATGATTCGAGTTCCTCTCAACATTTTGGAAATCCCGCTGAAACTTTGGACATTCTGGCGAAGGGTTCCCAATCCCCGACAAGACTGGTACCCTTTCACGTCCAAATCTCTCAAACTCCGGGAGAGATTCTCAAAACCAAGGTTGACATGTTTCGAGTTCCTCTCAACATTTTGGAAATCCCGCTGAAACTTTGGACATTCTCGCGAAGGGTTCCCAATCCCCGACAAGACTGGTACCCTTTCACGTCCAAATCTCTCAAACTCCGGGAGAGATTCTCAAAACCAAGGTTGACATGTTTCGAGTTCCTCTCAACATTTTGGAAATCCCGCTGAAACTTTGGACATTCTCGCGAAGGGTTCCCAAACCCCGACAAGACTGGTACCCTTTCACGTCCAAATCTCTCAAACTCCGGGAGAGATTCTCAAAACCGAGGTTGACATGTTTCGAGTTCCTCTCAACATTTTGGAAATCCCGCTGAAACTTTGGACATTCTCGCGAAGGGTTCCCAATCCCCGACAAGACTGGTACCCTTTCACGTCCAAATCTCTCAAACTCCGGGAGAGATTCTCAAAACCAAGGTTGACATGTTTCGAGTTCCTCTCAACATTTTGGAAATCCCGCTGAAACTTTGGACATTCTCGCGAAGGGTTCCCAATCCCCGACAAGACTGGTACCCTTTCACGTCCAAATCTCTCGAACTCCGGTAGAGATTCTCAAAACCAAGGTTGACATGATTCGAGTTCCTCTCAACATATTGGAAATCCCGCTGAAACTTTGGACATTCTCGCGAAGGGTTCCCAATCCCCGACAAGACTGGTACCCTTTCACGTCCAAATCTCTCAAACTCCGGGAGAGATTCTCAAAACCAAGGTTGACATGATTCGAGTTCCTCTCAACATTTTGGAAATCCCGCTGAAACTTTGGACATTCTGGCGAAGGGTTCCCAATCCCCGACAAGACTGGTACCCTTTCACGTCCAAATCTCTCAAACTCCGGGAGAGATTCTCAAAACCAAGGTTGACATGTTTCGAGTTCCTTTCAACATTTTGGAAATCCCGCTGAAACTTTGGACATTCTGGCGAAGGGTTCCCAATCCCCGACAAGACTGGTACCCTTTCACGTCCAAATCTCTCAAACTCTGGGAGAGATTCTCAAAACCAAGGTTGACATGTTTCGAGTTCCTCTCAACATTTTGGAAATCCCGCTGAAACTTTGGACATTCTCGCGAAGGGTTCCCAAACCCCGACAAGACTGGTACCCTTTCACGTCCAAATCTCTCAAACTCCGGGAGAGATTCTCAAAACCAAGGTTGACATGTTTCGAGTTCCTCTCAACATTTTGGAAATCCCGCTGAAACTTTGGACATTCTCGCGAAGGGTTCCCAATCCCCGACAAGACTGGTACCCTTTCACGTCCAAATCTCTCGAACTCCGGGAGAGATTCTCAAAACCAAGGTTGACATGATTCGAGTTCCTCTCAACATTTTGGAAATCCCGCTGAAACTTTGGACATTCTCGCGAAGGGTTCCCAATCCCCGACAAGACTGGTACCCTTTCACGTCCAAATCTCTCAAACTCCGGGAGAGATTCTCAAAACCAAGGTTGACATGATTCGAGTTCCTCTCAACATTTTGGAAATCCCGCTGAAACTTTGGACATTCTCGCGAAGGGTTCCCAATCCCCGACAAGACTGGTACCCTTTCACGTCCAAATCTCTCAAATTCCGGGAGAGATTCTCAAAACCAAGGTTGATATGTTTCGAGTTCCTTTCAACATTTTGGAAATCCCGCTGAAACTTTGGACATTCTGGCGAAGGGTTCCCAATCCCCGACAAGACTGGTACCCTTTCACGTCCACATCTCTCAAACTCCGGGAGAGATTCTCAAAACCAAGGTTGACATGTTTCGAGTTCCTCTCAACATTTTGGAAATCCCGCTGAAACTTTGGACATTCTCGCGAAGGGTTCCCAAACCCCGACAAGACTGGTACCCTTTCACGTCCAAATCTTTCAAACTCCGGGAGAGATTCTCAAAACCAAGGTTGACATGTTTCGAGTTCCTCTCAACATTTTGGAAATCCCGCTGAAACTTTGGACATTCTCGCGAAGGGTTCCCAATCCCCGACAAGACTGGTACCCTTTCACGTCCAAATCTCTCGAACTCCGGGAGAGATTCTCAAAACCAAGGTTGACCTGATTCGAGTTCCTTTCAACATTTTGGAAATCCCGCTGAAACTTTGGACATTCTCGCGAAGGGTTCCCAATCCCCGACAAGACTGGTACCCTTTCACGTCCAAATCTCTCAAACTCCGGGAGAGATTCTCAAAACCAAGGTTGACATGATTCGAGTTCCTCTCAACATTTTGGAAATCCCGCTGAAACTTTGGACATTCTCGCGAAGGGTTTCCAATCCCCGACAAGACTGGTACCCTTTCACGTCCAAATCTCTCGAACTCCGGGAGAGATTCTCAAAACCAAGGTTGACATGTTTCGAGTTCCTCTCAACATTTTGGAAATCCCGCTGAAACTTTGGACATTCTGGCGAAGGGTTCCCAATCCCCGACAAGACTGGTACCCTTTCACGTCCAAATCTCTCAAACTCCGGGAGAGATTCTCAAAACCGAGGTTGACATGTTTCGAGTTCCTCTCAACATTTTGGAAATCCCACTGAAACTTTGGACATTCTCGCGAAGGGTTCCCAATCCCCGACAAGACTGGTACCCTTTCACGTCCAAATCTCTCAAACTCCGGGAGAGATTCTCAAAAACGAGGTTGACATGTTTCGAGTTCCTCTCAACATTTTGGAAATCCCGCTGAAACTTTGGACATTCTCGCGAAGGGTTCCCAATCCCCGACAAGACTGGTACCCTTTCACGTCCAAATCTCTCAAACTCCGGGAGAGATTCTCAAAACCAAGGTTGACATGTTTCGAGTTCCTCTCAACATTTTGGAAATCCCGCTGAAACTTTGGACATTCTCGCGAAGGGTTCCCAATCCCCGACAAGACTGGTACCCTTTCACGTCCAAATCTCTCAAACTCCGGGAGAGATTCTCAAAACCAAGGTTGACATGTTTCGAGTTCCTCTCAACATTTTGGAAATCCCGCTGAAACTTTGGACATTCTCGCGAAGGGTTCCCAATCCCCGACAAGACTGGTACCCTTTCATGTCCAAATCTCTCAAACTCCGGGAGAGATTCTCAAAACCAAGGTTGACATGTTTCGAGTTCCTCTCAACATTTTGGAAATCCCGCTGAAACTTTGGACATTCTCGCGAAGGGTTCCCAATCCCCGACAAGACTGGTACCCTTTCACGTCCAAATCTCTCAAACTCCGGGAGAGATTCTCAAAACCAAGGTTGACATGTTTTGAGTTCCTCTCAACATTTTGGAAATCCCGCTGAAACTTTGGACATTCTCGCGAAGGGTTCCCAATCCCCGACAAGACTGGTACCCTTTCACGTCCAAATCTCTCAAACTCCGGGAGAGATTCTCAAAACCGAGGTTGACATGTTTCGAGTTCCTCTCAACATTTTGGAAATCCCGCTGAAACTTTGGACATTCTCGCGAAGGGTTCCCAATCCCCGACAAGACTGGTACCCTTTCACGTCCAAATCTCTCAAACTCCGGGAGAGATTCTCTAAACCAAGGTTGACATGTTTCGAGTTCCTCTCAACATTTTGGAAATCCCGCTGAAACTTTGGAAATTCTGGCGAAGGGTTCCCAATCCCCGACAAGACTGGTACCCTTTCACGTCCAAATCTCTCAAACTCCGGGAGAGATTCTCAAAACCAAGGTTGACATGTTTCGAGTTCCTCTCAACATTTTGGAAATCCCGCTGAAACTTTGGACATTCTCGCGAAGGGTTCCCAATCCCCGACAAGACTGGTACCCTTTCACGTCCAAATCTCTCAAACTCCGGGAGAGATTCTCAAAACCGAGGTTGACATGTTTCGAGTTCCTCTCAACATTTTGGAAATCCCGCTGAAACTTTGGACATTCTCGCGAAGGGTTCCCAATCCCCGACAAGACTGGTACCCTTTCGCGTCCAAATCTCTCAAACTCCGGGAGAGATTCTCAAAACCAAGGTTGACATGTTTCGAGTTCCTCTCAACATTTTGGAAATCCCGCTGAAACTTTGACATTCTCGCGAAGGGTTCCCAATCCCCGACAAGACTGGTACCCTTTCACGTCCAAATCTCTCAAACTCCGGGAGAGATTCTCAAAACCAAGGTTGACATGTTTCGAGTTCCTCTCAACATTTTGGAAATCCCACTGAAACTTTGGACATTCTGGTGAAGGGTTCCCAATCCCCGACAAGACTGGTACCCTTTCACGTCCAAATCTCTCAAACTCCGGGAGAGATTCTCAAAACCAAGGTTCACATGTTTCGAGTTCCTTTCAACATTTTTGAAATCCCGCTGAAACTTTGGACATTCTCGCGAAGGGTTCCCAATCCCCGACAAGAATGGTACCCTTTCACGTCCAAATCTCTCAAACTCCGGGAGAGATTCTCAAAACCGAGGTTGACATGTTTCGAGTTCCTCTCAACATTTTGGAAATCCCGCTGAAACTTTGGAGATTCTGGCGAAGGGTTCCCAATCCCCGACAAGACTGGTACCCTTTCACGTCCAAATCTCTCAAACTCCGGGAGAGATTCTCAAAACCGAGGTTGACATGTTTCGAGTTCCTCTCAACATTTTGGAAATCCCGCTGAAACTTTGGACATTCTCGCGAAGGGTTCCCAATCCCCGACAAGACTGGTACCCTTTCACGTCCAAATCTCTCAAACTCCGGGAGAGATTCTCAAAACCGAGGTTGACATGTTTCGAGTTCCTCTCAACATTTTGGAAATCCCGCTGAAACTTTGGACATTCTGGCGAAGGGTTCCCAATCCCCGACAAGACTGGTACCCTTTCACGTCCAAATCTCTCAAACTCCGGGAGAGATTCTCAAAACCAAGGTTGACATGTTTCGAGTTCCTCTCAACATTTTGGAAATCCCGCTGAAACTTTGGACATTCTCGCGAAGGGTTCCCAATCCCCGACAAGACTGGTACCCTTTCACGTCCAAATCTCTCAAACTCCGGGAGAGATTCTCAAAACCAAGGTTCACATGTTTCGAGTTCCTTTCAACATTTTGGAAATCCCGCTGAAACTTTGGACATTCTCGCGAAGGGTTCCCAATCCCCGACAAGACTGGTACCCTTTCACGTCCAAATCTCTCAAACTCCGGGAGAGATTCTCAAAACCGAGGTTGACATGTTTCGAGTTCCTCTCAACATTTTGGAAATCCCGCTGAAACTTTGGACATTCTGGCGAAGGGTTCCCAATCCCCGACAAGACTGGTACCCTTTCACGTCCAAATCTCTCAAACTCCAGGAGAGATTCTCAAAACCAAGGTTGACATGATACGAGTTCCTCTCAACATTTTGGAAATCCCGCTGAAACTTTGGACATTCTCGCGAAGGGTTCCCAATCCCCGACAAGACTGGTACCCTTTCACGTCCAAATCTCTCAAACTCCGGGAGACATTCTCAAAACCAAGGTTGACATGTTTCGAGTTCCTCTCAACATTTTGGAAATCCCGCTGAAACTTTGGACATTCTGGCTAAGGGTTCCCAATCCCCGACAAGACTGGTACCCTTTCACGTCCAAATCTCTCAAACTCCAGGAGAGATTCTCAAAACCAAGGTTGACATGATACGAGTTCCTCTCAACATTTTGGAAATCCCGCTGAAACTTTGGACATTCTCGCGAAGGGTTCCCAATCCCCGACAAGACTGGTACCCTTTCACGTCCAAATCTCTCAAACTCCGGGAGACATTCTCAAAACCAAGGTTGACATGTTTCGAGTTCCTCTCAACATTTTGGAAATCCCGCTGAAACTTTGGAAATTCTGGCGAAGGGTTCCCAATCCCCGACAAGACTGGTACCCTTTCACGTCCAAATCTCTCAAACTCCGGGAGAGATTCTCAAAACCAAGGTTGACATGTTTCGAGTTCCTCTCAACATTTTGGAAATCCCGCTGAAACTTTGGACATTCTCGCGAAGGGTTCCCAATCCCCGACAAGACTGGTACCCTTTCACGTCCAAATCTCTCAAACTCCGGGAGAGATTCTCAAAACCGAGGTTGACATGTTTCGAGTTCCTCTCAACATTTTGGAAATCCCGCTGAAACTTTGGACATTCTCGCGAAGGGTTCCCAATCCCCGACAAGACTGGTACCCTTTCGCGTCCAAATCTCTCAAACTCCGGGAGAGATTCTCAAAACCAAGGTTGACATGTTTCGAGTTCCTCTCAACATTTTGGAAATCCCGCTGAAACTTTGACATTCTCGCGAAGGGTTCCCAATCCCCGACAAGACTGGTACCCTTTCACGTCCAAATCTCTCAAACTCCGGGAGAGATTCTCAAAACCAAGGTTGACATGTTTCGAGTTCCTCTCAACATTTTGGAAATCCCACTGAAACTTTGGACATTCTGGTGAAGGGTTCCCAATCCCCGACAAGACTGGTACCCTTTCACGTCCAAATCTCTCAAACTCCGGGAGAGATTCTCAAAACCAAGGTTCACATGTTTCGAGTTCCTTTCAACATTTTTGAAATCCCGCTGAAACTTTGGACATTCTCGCGAAGGGTTCCCAATCCCCGACAAGAATGGTACCCTTTCACGTCCAAATCTCTCAAACTCCGGGAGAGATTCTCAAAACCGAGGTTGACATGTTTCGAGTTCCTCTCAACATTTTGGAAATCCCGCTGAAACTTTGGAGATTCTGGCGAAGGGTTCCCAATCCCCGACAAGACTGGTACCCTTTCACGTCCAAATCTCTCAAACTCCGGGAGAGATTCTCAAAACCGAGGTTGACATGTTTCGAGTTCCTCTCAACATTTTGGAAATCCCGCTGAAACTTTGGACATTCTCGCGAAGGGTTCCCAATCCCCGACAAGACTGGTACCCTTTCACGTCCAAATCTCTCAAACTCCGGGAGAGATTCTCAAAACCGAGGTTGACATGTTTCGAGTTCCTCTCAACATTTTGGAAATCCCGCTGAAACTTTGGACATTCTGGCGAAGGGTTCCCAATCCCCGACAAGACTGGTACCCTTTCACGTCCAAATCTCTCAAACTCCGGGAGAGATTCTCAAAACCAAGGTTGACATGTTTCGAGTTCCTCTCAACATTTTGGAAATCCCGCTGAAACTTTGGACATTCTCGCGAAGGGTTCCCAATCCCCGACAAGACTGGTACCCTTTCACGTCCAAATCTCTCAAACTCCGGGAGAGATTCTCAAAACCAAGGTTCACATGTTTCGAGTTCCTTTCAACATTTTGGAAATCCCGCTGAAACTTTGGACATTCTCGCGAAGGGTTCCCAATCCCCGACAAGACTGGTACCCTTTCACGTCCAAATCTCTCAAACTCCGGGAGAGATTCTCAAAACCGAGGTTGACATCTTTCGAGTTCCTCTCAACATTTTGGAAATCCCGCTGAAACTTTGGACATTCTGGCGAAGGGTTCCCAATCCCCGACAAGACTGGTACCCTTTCACGTCCAAATCTCTCAAACTCCAGGAGAGATTCTCAAAACCAAGGTTGACATGATACGAGTTCCTCTCAACATTTTGGAAATCCCGCTGAAACTTTGGACATTCTCGCGAAGGGTTCCCAATCCCCGACAAGACTGGTACCCTTTCACGTCCAAATCTCTCAAACTCCGGGAGACATTCTCAAAACCAAGGTTGACATGTTTCGAGTTCCTCTCAACATTTTGGAAATCCCGCTGAAACTTTGGACATTCTGGCTAAGGGTTCCCAATCCCCGACAAGACTGGTACCCTTTCACGTCCAAATCTCTCAAACTCCAGGAGAGATTCTCAAAACCAAGGTTGACATGATACGAGTTCCTCTCAACATTTTGGAAATCCCGCTGAAACTTTGGACATTCTCGCGAAGGGTTCCCAATCCCCGACAAGACTGGTACCCTTTCACGTCCAAATCTCTCAAACTCCGGGAGACATTCTCAAAACCAAGGTTGACATGTTTCGAGTTCCTCTCAACATTTTGGAAATCCCGCTGAAACTTTGGACATTCTGGCTAAGGGTTCCCAATCCCCGACAAGACTGGTACCCTTTCACGTCCAAATCTCTCAAACTCCGGGAGAGATTCTCAAAACCAAGGTTGACATGTTTCGAGTTCCTCTCAACATTTTGGAAATCCCGCTGAAACTTTGGACATTGTGGCAAAGGGTTCCCAATCCCCGACAAGACTGGTACCCTTTCACGTCCAAATCTCTCAAACTCCGGGAGAGATTCTCAAAACCGAGGTTGACATGTTTCGAGTTCCTCTCAACATTTTGGAAATCCCGCTGAAACTTTGGACATTCTGGCGAAGGGTTTCCAATCCCCGACAAGACTGGTACCCTTTCACGTCCACATCTCTCAAACTCCGGGAGAGATACTCAAAACCAAGGTTCACATGTTTCGAGTTCCTCTCAACATTTTGGAAATCCCGCTGAAACTTTGGACATTCTCGCGAAGGGTTCCCAATCCCCGACAAGACTGGTACCCTTTCACGTCCAAATCTCTCAAACTCCGGGAGAGATTCTCTAAACCAAGGTTGACATGTTTCGAGTTCCTCTCAACATTTTGGAAATCCCCCTGAAACTTTGGACATTCTGGCGAAGGGTTCCCAATCCCCGACAAGACTGGTACCCTTTCACGTCCAAATCTCTCAAACTCCGGGAGAGATTCTCAAAACCAAGATTGACATGTTTCGAGTTCCTCTCAACATTTTGGAAATCCCGCTGAAACTTTGGACATTCTCGCGAAGGGTTCCCAATCCCCGACAAGACTGGTACCCTTTCACGTCCAAATCTCTCAAACTCCGGGAGAGATTCTCAAAACCGAGGTTGACATGTTTCGAGTTCCTCTCAACATTTTGGAAATCCCGCTGAAACTTTGGACATTCTCGCGAAGGGTTCCCAATCCCCGACAAGACTGGTACCCTTTCACGTCCAAATCTCTCAAACTCCGGGAGAGATTCTCAAAACCAAGGTTGACATGTTTCGAGTTCCTCTCAACATTTTGGAAATCCCGCTGAAACTTTGGACATTCTCGCGAAGGGTTCCCAATCCCCGACAAGACTGGTACCCTTTCACGTCCAAATCTCTCAAACTCCGGGAGAGATTCTCAAAACCAAGGTTGACATGTTTCGAGTTCCTCTCAACATTTTGGAAATCCCGCTGAAACTTTGGACATTCTCGCGAAGGGTTCCCAATCCCCGACAAGACTGGTACCCTTTCACGTCCAAATCTCTCAAACTCCGGGAGAGATTCTCAAAACCGAGGTTGACATGTTTCGAGTTCCTCTCAACATTTTGGAAATCCCGCTGAAACTTTGGACATTCTCGTGAAGGGTTCCCAATCCCCGACAAGACTGGTACCCTTTCACGTCCAAATCTCTCAAACTCCGGGAGAGATTCTCAAAACCAAGGTTGACCTGATTCGAGTTCCTCTCAACATTTTGGAAATCCCGCTGAAACTTTGGACATTCTGGCGAAGGGTTCCCAATCCCCGACAAGACTGGTACCCTTTCACGTCCAAATCTCTCAAACTCCGGGAGAGATTCTCAAAACCAAGGTTGACATGTTTCGAGTTCCTCTCAACATTTTGGAAATCCTGCTGAAACTTTGGACATTCTCGCGAAGGGTTCCCAATCCCCGACAAGACTGGTACCCTTTCACGTCCAAATCTCTCAAACTCCGGGAGAGATTCTCAAAACCAAGGTTGACATGTTTCGAGTTCCTCTCAACATTTTGGAAATCCCGCTGAAACTTTGGACATTCTCGCGAAGGGTTCCCAATCCCCGACAAGACTGGTACCCTTTCACGTCCAAATCTCTCAAACTCCGGGAGAGATTCTCAAAACCGAGGTTGACATGTTTCGAGTTCCTCTCAACATTTTGGAAATCCCGCTGAAACTTTGGACATTCTCGCGAAGGGTTCCCAATCCCCGAAAAGACTGGTACCCTTTCACATCCAAATCTCTCAAACTCCGGGAGAGATTCTCAAAACCAAGGTTGACATGTTTCGAGTTCCTCTCAACATTTTGGAAATCCCGCTGAAACTTTGGACATTCTCGCGAAGGGTTCCCAATCCCCGACAAGACTGGTACCCTTTCACGTCCAAATCTCTCAAACTCCGGGAGAGATTCTCAAAACCAAGGTTGACATGTTTCGAGTTCCTCTCAACATTTTGGAAATCCCGCTGAAACTTTGGACATTCTCGCGAAGGGTTCCCAATCCCCGACAAGACTGGTACCCTTTCACGTCCAAATCTCTCCAACTCCGGGAGAGATTCTCAAAACCGAGGTTGACATGTTTCGAGTTCCTCTCAACATTTTGGAAATCCCGCTGAAACTTTGGACATTCTCGCGAAGGGTTCCCAATCCCCGACAAGACTGCTACCCTTTCACGTCCAAATCTCTCAAACTCCGGGAGAGATTCTCAAAACCAAGGTTGACATGTTTCGAGTTCCTCTCAACTTTTTGGAAATCCCGCTGAAACTTTGGACATTCTCGCGAAGGGTTCCCAATCCCCGACAAGACTGGTACCCTTTCACGTCCAAATCTCTCAAACTCCGGGAGAGATTCTCAAAACCGAGGTTGACATGTTTCGAGTTCCTCTCAACATTTTGGAAATCCCGCTGAAACTTTGGACATTCTGGCGAAGGGTTCCCAATCCCCGACAAGACTGGTACCCTTTCACGTCCAAATCTCTCAAACTCCGGGAGAGATTCTCAAAACCAAGGTTGACATGTTTCGAGTTCCTCTCAACATTTTGGAAATCCCGCTGAAACTTTGGACATTCTCGCGAAGGGTTCCCAATCCCCGACAAGACTGGTACCCTTTCACGTCCAAATCTCTCAAACTCCGGGAGAGATTCTCAAAACCAAGGTTGACATGTTTCGAGTTCCTCTCAACATTTTGGAAATCCCGCTGAAACTTTGGACATTCTCACGAAGGGTTCCCAATCCCCGACAAGACTGGTACCCTTTCACGTCCAAATCTCTCCAACTCCGGGAGAGACTCTCAAAACCGAGGTTGACATGTTTCGAGTTCCTCTCAACATTTTGGAAATCCCGCTGAAACTTTGGACATTCTCGCAAAGGGTTCCCAATCCCCAACAAGACTGGTAGCCTTTCACGTCCAAATCTCTCAAACTCCGGGAGAGATTCTCAAAACCAAGGTTGACATGTTTCGAGTTCCTCTCAACATTTTGGAAATCCCGCTGAAACTTTGGACATTCTGGCGAAGGGTTCCCAATCCCCGACAAGACTGGTACCCTTTCACGTCCAAATCTCTCAAACTCCGGGAGAGATTCTCAAAACCAAGGTTGACATGTTTCGAGTTCCTCTCAACATTTTGGAAATCCCGCTGAAACTTTGGACATTCTCGCGAAGGGTTCCCAATCCCCGACAAGACTGGTACCCTTTCACGTCCAAATCTCTCAAACTCCGGGAGAGATTCTCAAAACCAAGGTTGACATGTTTCGAGTTCCTCTCAACATTTTGGAAATCCCGCTGAAACTTTGGACATTCTCGCGAAGGGTTCCCAATCCCCGACAAGACTGGTACCCTTTCACGTCCAAATCTCTCAAACTCCGGGAGAGATTCTCAAAACCCAGGTTGACATGTTTCGAGTTCCTCTCAACATTTTGGAAATCCCGCTGAAACTTTGGACATTCTCGCGAAGGGTTCCCAATCCCCGACAAGACTGGTACCCTTTCACGTCCAAATCTCTCAAACTCCGGGAGAGATTCTCAAAACCAAGGTTGACATGTTTCGAGTTCCTCTCAACATTTTGGAAATCCCGCTGAAACTTTGGACATTCTCGCGAAGGGTTCCCAATCCCCGACAAGACTGGTACCCTTTCACGTCCAAATCTCTCAAACTCCGGGAGAGATTCTCAAAACCAAGGTTGACATGTTTCGAGTTCCTCTCAACATTTTGGAAATCCCGCTGAAACTTTGGACATTCTCGCGAAGGGTTCCCAATCCCCGACAAGACTGGTACCCTTTCACGTCCAAATCTCTCCAACTCCGGGAGAGATTCTCAAAACCGAGGTTGACATGTTTCGAGTTCCTCTCAACATTTTGGAAATCCCGCTGAAACTTTGGACATTCTCGTGAAGGGTTCCCAATCCCCGACAAGACTGGTACCCTTTCACGTCCAAATCTCTCAAACTCCGGGAGAGATTCTCAAAACCAAGGTTGACCTGATTCGAGTTCCTCTCAACATTTTGGAAATCCCGCTGAAACTTTGGACATTCTGGCAAAGGGTTCCCAATCCCCGACAAGACTGGTACCCTTTCACGTCCAAATCTCTCAAACTCCGGGAGAGATTCTCAAAACCAAGGTTGACATGTTTCGAGTTCCTCTCAACATTTTGGAAATCCCGCTGAAACTTTGGACATTCTCGCGAAGGGTTCCCAATCCCCGACAAGACTGGTACCCTTTCACGTCCAAATCTCTCAAACTCCGGGAGAGATTCTCAAAACCAAGGTTGACATGTTTCGAGTTCCTCTCAACATTTTGGAAATCCCGCTGAAACTTTGGACATTCTCGCGAAGGGTTCCCAATCCCCGACAAGACTGGTACCCTTTCACGTCCAAATCTCTCAAACTCCGGGAGAGATTCTCAAAACCGAGGTTGACATGTTTCGAGTTCCTCTCAACATTTTGGAAATCCCGCTGAAACTTTGGACATTCTGGCGAAGGGTTCCCAATCCCCGACAAGACTGGTACCCTTTCACGTCCAAATCTCTCAAACTCCGGGAGAGATTCTCAAAACCAAGGTTGACATGTTTCGAGTTCCTCTCAACATTTTGGAAATCCCGCTGAAACTTTGGACATTCTCGCGAAGGGTTCCCAATCCCCGACAAGACTGGTACCCTTTCACGTCCAAATCTCTCCAACTCCGGGAGAGATTCTCAAAACCGAGGTTGACATGTTTCGAGTTCCTCTCAACATTTTGGAAATCCCGCTGAAACTTTGGACATTCTCGCGAAGGGTTCCCAATCCCCGACAAGACTGGTACCCTTTCACGTCCAAATCTCTCAAACTCCGGGAGAGATTCTCAAAACCAAGGTTGACATGTTTCGAGTTCCTCTCAACTTTTTGGAAATCCCGCTGAAACTTTGGACATTCTCGCGAAGGGTTCCCAATCCCCGACAAGACTGGTACCCTTTCACGTCCAAATCTCTCAAACTCCGGGAGAGATTCTCAAAACCGAGGTTGACATGTTTCGAGTTCCTCTCAACATTTTGGAAATCCCGCTGAAACTTTGGACATTCTGGCGAAGGGTTCCCAATCCCCGACAAGACTGGTACCCTTTCACGTCCAAATCTCTCAAACTCCGGGAGAGATTCTCAAAACCGAGGTTGACATGTTTCGAGTTCCTCTCAACATTTTGGAAATCCCGCTGAAACTTTGGACATTCTGGCGAAGGGTTCCCAATCCCCGACAAGACTGGTACCCTTTCACGTCCAAATCTCTCCAACTGCGGGAGAGATTCTCAAAACCGAGGTTGACATGTTTCGAGTTCCTCTCAACATTTTGGAAATCCCGCTGAAACTTTGGACATTCTCGCGAAGGGTTCCCAATCCCCGACAAGACTGGTACCCTTTCACGTCCAAATCTCTCAAACTCCGGGAGAGATTCTCAAAACCGAGGTTGACATGTTTCGAGTTCCTCTCAACATTTTGGAAATCCCGCTGAAACTTTGGACATTCTCGCGAAGGGTTCCCAATCCCCGACAAGACTGGTACCCTTTCACGTCCAAATCTCTCAAACTCCGGGAGAGATTCTCAAAACCAAGGTTGACATGTTTCGAGTTCCTCTCAACTTTTTGGAAATCCCGCTGAAACTTTGGACATTCTCGCGAAGGGTTCCCAATCCCCGACAAGACTGGTACCCTTTCACGTCCAAATCTCTCAAACTCCGGGAGAGATTCTCAAAACCGATGTCGACATGTTTCGAGTTCCTCTCAACATTTTGGAAATCCCGCTGAAACTTTGGACATTCTCGCGAAGGGTTCCCAATCCCCGACAAGACTGGTACCCTTTCACGTCCAAATCTCTCAAACTCCGGGAGAGATTCTCAAAACTGAGGTTGACATGTTTCGAGTTCCTCTCAACATTTTGGAAATCCCGCTGAAACTTTGGACATTCTCGCGAAGGGTTCCCAATCCCCGACAAGACTGGTACCCTTTCACGTCCAAATCTCTCAAACTCCGGGAGAGATTCTCAAAACCAAGGTTGACATGTTTCGAGTTCCTCTCAACATTTTGGAAATCCCGCTGAAACTTTGGACATTCTCGCGAAGGGTTCCCAATCCCCGACAAGACTGGTACCCTTTCACGTCCAAATCTCTCAAACTCCGGGAGAGATTCTCAAAACCAAGGTTGACATGTTTCGAGTTCCTCTCAACATTTTGGAAATCCCGCTGAAACTTTGGACATTCTCGCGAAGGGTTCCCAATCCCCGACAAGACTGGTACCCTTTCACGTCCAAATCTCTCAAACTCCGGGAGAGATTCTCAAAACCAAGGTTGACATGTTTCGAGTTCCTCTCAACATTTTGGAAATCCCGCTGAAACTTTGGACATTCTCGTGAAGGGTTCCCAATCCCCGACAAGACTGGTACCCTTTCACGTCCAAATCTCTCAAACTCCGGGAGAGATTCTCAAAACCAAGGTTGACATGTTTCGAGTTCCTCTCAACATTTTGGAAATCCCGCTGAAACTTTGGACATTCTCGCGAAGGGTTCCCAATCCCCGACAAGACTGGTACCCTTTCACGTCCAAATCTCTCAAACTCCGGGAGAGATTCTCAAAACCAAGGTTGACATGTTTCGAGTTCCTCTCAACATTTTGGAAATCCCACTGAAACTTTGGACATTCTCGCGAAGGGTTCCCAATCCCCGACAAGACTGGTACCCTTTCACGTCCAAATCTCTCAAACTCCGGGAGAGATTCTCAAAACCAAGGTTGACATGTTTCGAGTTCCTCTCAACATTTTGGAAATCCCGCTGAAACTTTGGACATTCTCGCGAAGGGTTCCCAATCCCCGACAAGACTGGTACCCTTTCACGTCCAAATCTCTCAAACTCCGGGAGAGATTCTCAAAACCAAGGTTGACATGTTTCGAGTTCCTCTCAACATTTTGGAAATCCCGCTGAAACTTTGGACATTCTCGCGAAGGGTTCCCAATCCCCGACAAGACTGGTACCCTTTCACGTCCAAATCTCTCAAACTCCGGGAGAGATTCTCAAAACCAAGGTTGACATGTTTCGAGTTCCTCTCAACATTTTGGAAATCCCGCTGAAACTTTGGACATTCTCGTGAAGGGTTCCCAATCCCCGACAAGACTGGTACCCTTTCACGTCCAAATCTCTCAAACTCCGGGAGAGATTCTCAAAACCAAGGTTGACATGTTTCGAGTTCCTCTCAACATTTTGGAAATCCCGCTGAAACTTTGGACATTCTCGCGAAGGGTTCCCAATCCCCGACAAGACTGGTACCCTTTCACGTCCAAATCTCTCAAACTCCGGGAGAGATTCTCAAAACCAAGGTTGACATGTTTCGAGTTCCTCTCAACATTTTGGAAATCCCGCTGAAACTTTGGACATTCTCGCGAAGGGTTCCCAATCCCCGACAAGACTGGTACCCTTTCACGTCCAAATCTCTCAAACTCCGGGAGAGATTCTCAAAACCCAGGTTGACATGTTTCGAGTTCCTCTCAACATTTTGGAAATCCCGCTGAAACTTTGGACATTCTCGCGAAGGGTTCCCAATCCCCGACAAGACTGGTACCCTTTCACGTCCAAATCTCTCAAACTCCGGGAGAGATTCTCAAAACCAAGGTTGACATGTTTCGAGTTCCTCTCAACATTTTGGAAATCCCGCTGAAACTTTGGACATTCTCGCGAAGGGTTCCCAATCCCCGACAAGACTGGTACCCTTTCACGTCCAAATCTCTCAAACTCCGGGAGAGATTCTCAAAACCAAGGTTGACATGTTTCGAGTTCCTCTCAACATTTTGGAAATCCCGCTGAAACTTTGGACATTCTCGCGAAGGGTTCCCAATCCCCGACAAGACTGGTACCCTTTCACGTCCAAATCTCTCCAACTCCGGGAGAGATTCTCAAAACCGAGGTTGACATGTTTCGAGTTCCTCTCAACATTTTGGAAATCCCGCTGAAACTTTGGACATTCTCGTGAAGGGTTCCCAATCCCCGACAAGACTGGTACCCTTTCACGTCCAAATCTCTCAAACTCCGGGAGAGATTCTCAAAACCAAGGTTGACCTGATTCGAGTTCCTCTCAACATTTTGGAAATCCCGCTGAAACTTTGGACATTCTGGCGAAGGGTTCCCAATCCCCGACAAGACTGGTACCCTTTCACGTCCAAATCTCTCAAACTCCGGGAGAGATTCTCAAAACCAAGGTTGACATGTTTCGAGTTCCTCTCAACATTTTGGAAATCCCGCTGAAACTTTGGACATTCTCGCGAAGGGTTCCCAATCCCCGACAAGACTGGTACCCTTTCACGTCCAAATCTCTCAAACTCCGGGAGAGATTCTCAAAACCAAGGTTCACATGTTTCGAGTTCCTCTCAACATTTTGGAAATCCCGCTGAAACTTTGGACATTCTCGCGAAGGGTTCCCAATCCCCGACAAGACTGGTACCCTTTCACGTCCAAATCTCTCAAACTCCGGGAGAGATTCTCAAAACCGAGGTTGACATGTTTCGAGTTCCTCTCAACATTTTGGAAATCCCGCTGAAACTTTGGACATTCTGGCGAAGGGTTCCCAATCCCCGACAAGACTGGTACCCTTTCACGTCCAAATCTCTCAAACTCCGGGAGAGATTCTCAAAACCAAGGTTGACATGTTTCGAGTTCCTCTCAACATTTTGGAAATCCCGCTGAAACTTTGGACATTCTCGCGAAGGGTTCCCAATCCCCGACAAGACTGGTACCCTTTCACGTCCAAATCTCTCCAACTCCGGGAGAGATTCTCAAAACCGAGGTTGACATGTTTCGAGTTCCTCTCAACATTTTGGAAATCCCGCTGAAACTTTGGACATTCTCGCGAAGGGTTCCCAATCCCCGACAAGACTGGTACCCTTTCACGTCCAAATCTCTCAAACTCCGGGAGAGATTCTCAAAACCAAGGTTGACATGTTTCGAGTTCCTCTCAACTTTTTGGAAATCCCGCTGAAACTTTGGACATTCTCGCGAAGGGTTCCCAATCCCCGACAAGACTGGTACCCTTTCACGTCCAAATCTCTCAAACTCCGGGAGAGATTCTCAAAACCGAGGTTGACATGTTTCGAGTTCCTCTCAACATTTTGGAAATCCCGCTGAAACTTTGGACATTCTGGCGAAGGGTTCCCAATCCCCGACAAGACTGGTACCCTTTCACGTCCAAATCTCTCAAACTCCGGGAGAGATTCTCAAAACCGAGGTTGACATGTTTCGAGTTCCTCTCAACATTTTGGAAATCCCGCTGAAACTTTGGACATTCTGGCGAAGGGTTCCCAATCCCCGACAAGACTGGTACCCTTTCACGTCCAAATCTCTCCAACTGCGGGAGAGATTCTCAAAACCGAGGTTGACATGTTTCGAGTTCCTCTCAACATTTTGGAAATCCCGCTGAAACTTTGGACATTCTCGCGAAGGGTTCCCAATCCCCGACAAGACTGGTACCCTTTCACGTCCAAATCTCTCAAACTCCGGGAGAGATTCTCAAAACCGAGGTTGACATGTTTCGAGTTCCTCTCAACATTTTGGAAATCCCGCTGAAACTTTGGACATTCTCGCGAAGGGTTCCCAATCCCCGACAAGACTGGTACCCTTTCACGTCCAAATCTCTCAAACTCCGGGAGAGATTCTCAAAACCAAGGTTGACATGTTTCGAGTTCCTCTCAACTTTTTGGAAATCCCGCTGAAACTTTGGACATTCTCGCGAAGGGTTCCCAATCCCCGACAAGACTGGTACCCTTTCACGTCCAAATCTCTCAAACTCCGGGAGAGATTCTCAAAACCGATGTCGACATGTTTCGAGTTCCTCTCAATATTTTGGAAATCCCGCTGAAACTTTGGACATTCTCGCGAAGGGTTCCCAATCCCCGACAAGACTGGTACCCTTTCACGTCCAAATCTCTCAAACTCCGGGAGAGATTCTCAAAACTGAGGTTGACATGTTTCGAGTTCCTCTCAACATTTTGGAAATCCCGCTGAAACTTTGGACATTCTCGCGAAGGGTTCCCAATCCCCGACAAGACTGGTACCCTTTCACGTCCAAATCTCTCAAACTCCGGGAGAGATTCTCAAAACCAAGGTTGACATGTTTCGAGTTCCTCTCAACATTTTGGAAATCCCGCTGAAACTTTGGACATTCTGGCGAAGGGTTCCCAATCCCCGACAAGACTGGTACCCTTTCACGTCCAAATCTCTCAAACTCCGGGAGAGATTCTCAAAACCAAGGTTGACATGTTTCGAGTTCCTCTCAACATTTTGGAAATCCCGCTGAAACTTTGGACATTCTCGTGAAGGGTTCCCAATCCCCGACAAGACTGGTACCCTTTCACGTCCAAATCTCTCAAACTCCGGGAGAGATTCTCAAAACCAAGGTTGACCTGATTCGAGTTCCTCTCAACATTTTGGAAATCCCGCTGAAACTTTGGACATTCTCGCGAAGGGTTCCCAATCCCCGACAAGACTGGTACCCTTTCACGTCCAAATCTCTCAAACTCCGGGAGAGATTCTCAAAACCAAGGTTGACATGTTTCGAGTTCCTCTCAACATATTGGAAATCCCGCTGAAACTTTGGACATTCTCGCGAAGGGTTCCCAATCCCCGACAAGACCGGTACCCTTTCACGTCCAGATCTCTCAAACTCCGGGAGAGATTCTCAAAACCAAGGTTGACATGTTTCGAGTTCCTCTCAACATTTTGGAAATCCCGCTGAAACTTTGGACATTCTCGCGAAGGGTTCCCAATCCCCGACAAGACTGGTACCCTTTCACGTCCAGATCTCTCAAACTCCGGGAGAGATTCTCAAAACCGAGGTTGACATGTTTTGAGTTCCTCTCAACATTTTGGAAATCCCGCTGAAACTTTGGACATTCTCGCGAAGGGTTCCCAATCCCCGACAAGACTGGTACCCTTTCACGTCCAAATCTCTCAAACTCCGGGAGAGATTCTCAAAACCGTGGTTGACATGTTTCGAGTTCCTCTCAACTTTTTGGAAATCCCGCTGAAACTTTGGACATTCTCGCGAAGGGTTCCCAATCCCCGACAAGACTGGTACCCTTTCACGTCCAAATCTCTCAAACTCCGGGAGAGATTCTCAAAACCGAGGTTGACATGTTTCGAGTTCCTCTCAACATTTTGGAAATCCCGCTGAAACTTTGGACATTCTCGCGAAGGGTTCCCAATCCCCGACAAGACTGGTACCCTTTCACGTCCAAATCTCTCAAACTCCGGGAGAGATTCTCAAAACCAAGGTTGACATGTTTCGAGTTCCTCTCAACATTTTGGAAATCCCGCTGAAACTTTGGACATTCTCGCGAAGGGTTCCCAATCCCCGACAAGACTGGTACCCTTTCACGTCCAAATCTCTCAAACTCCGGGAGAGATTCTCAAAACCAAGGTTGACATGTTTCGAGTTCCTCTCAACATTTTGGAAATCCCGCTGAAACTTTGGACATTCTCGCGAAGGGTTCCCAATCCCCGACAAGACTGGTACCCTTTCACGTCCAAATCTCTCCAACTCCGGGAGAGATTCTCAAAACCGAGGTTGACATGTTTCGAGTTCCTCTCAACATTTTGGAAATCCCGCTGAAACTTTGGACATTCTCGTGAAGGGTTCCCAATCCCCGACAAGACTGGTACCCTTTCACGTCCAAATCTCTCAAACTCCGGGAGAGATTCTCAAAACCAAGGTTGACCTGATTCGAGTTCCTCTCAACATTTTGGAAATCCCGCTGAAACTTTGGACATTCTGGCGAAGGGTTCCCAATCCCCGACAAGACTGGTACCCTTTCACGTCCAAATCTCTCAAACTCCGGGAGAGATTCTCAAAACCAAGGTTGACATGTTTCGAGTTCCTCTCAACATTTTGGAAATCCCGCTGAAACTTTGGACATTCTCGCGAAGGGTTCCCAATCCCCGACAAGACTGGTACCCTTTCACGTCCAAATCTCTCAAACTCCGGGAGAGATTCTCAAAACCAAGGTTCACATGTTTCGAGTTCCTCTCAACATTTTGGAAATCCCGCTGAAACTTTGGACATTCTCGCGAAGGGTTCCCAATCCCCGACAAGACTGGTACCCTTTCACGTCCAAATCTCTCAAACTCCGGGAGAGATTCTCAAAACCGAGGTTGACATGTTTCGAGTTCCTCTCAACATTTTGGAAATCCCGCTGAAACTTTGGACATTCTGGCGAAGGGTTCCCAATCCCCGACAAGACTGGTACCCTTTCACGTCCAAATCTCTCAAACTCCGGGAGAGATTCTCAAAACCAAGGTTGACATGTTTCGAGTTCCTCTCAACATTTTGGAAATCCCGCTGAAACTTTGGACATTCTCGCGAAGGGTTCCCAATCCCCGACAAGACTGGTACCCTTTCACGTCCAAATCTCTCCAACTCCGGGAGAGATTCTCAAAACCGAGGTTGACATGTTTCGAGTTCCTCTCAACATTTTGGAAATCCCGCTGAAACTTTGGACATTCTCGCGAAGGGTTCCCAATCCCCGACAAGACTGGTACCCTTTCACGTCCAAATCTCTCAAACTCCGGGAGAGATTCTCAAAACCAAGGTTGACATGTTTCGAGTTCCTCTCAACTTTTTGGAAATCCCGCTGAAACTTTGGACATTCTCGCGAAGGGTTCCCAATCCCCGACAAGACTGGTACCCTTTCACGTCCAAATCTCTCAAACTCCGGGAGAGATTCTCAAAACCGAGGTTGACATGTTTCGAGTTCCTCTCAACATTTTGGAAATCCCGCTGAAACTTTGGACATTCTGGCGAAGGGTTCCCAATCCCCGACAAGACTGGTACCCTTTCACGTCCAAATCTCTCAAACTCCGGGAGAGATTCTCAAAACCGAGGTTGACATGTTTCGAGTTCCTCTCAACATTTTGGAAATCCCGCTGAAACTTTGGACATTCTGGCGAAGGGTTCCCAATCCCCGACAAGACTGGTACCCTTTCACGTCCAAATCTCTCCAACTGCGGGAGAGATTCTCAAAACCGAGGTTGACATGTTTCGAGTTCCTCTCAACATTTTGGAAATCCCGCTGAAACTTTGGACATTCTCGCGAAGGGTTCCCAATCCCCGACAAGACTGGTACCCTTTCACGTCCAAATCTCTCAAACTCCGGGAGAGATTCTCAAAACCGAGGTTGACATGTTTCGAGTTCCTCTCAACATTTTGGAAATCCCGCTGAAACTTTGGACATTCTCGCGAAGGGTTCCCAATCCCCGACAAGACTGGTACCCTTTCACGTCCAAATCTCTCAAACTCCGGGAGAGATTCTCAAAACCAAGGTTGACATGTTTCGAGTTCCTCTCAACTTTTTGGAAATCCCGCTGAAACTTTGGACATTCTCGCGAAGGGTTCCCAATCCCCGACAAGACTGGTACCCTTTCACGTCCAAATCTCTCAAACTCCGGGAGAGATTCTCAAAACCGATGTCGACATGTTTCGAGTTCCTCTCAACATTTTGGAAATCCCGCTGAAACTTTGGACATTCTCGCGAAGGGTTCCCAATCCCCGACAAGACTGGTACCCTTTCACGTCCAAATCTCTCAAACTCCGGGAGAGATTCTCAAAACTGAGGTTGACATGTTTCGAGTTCCTCTCAACATTTTGGAAATCCCGCTGAAACTTTGGACATTCTCGCGAAGGGTTCCCAATCCCCGACAAGACTGGTACCCTTTCACGTCCAAATCTCTCAAACTCCGGGAGAGATTCTCAAAACCAAGGTTGACATGTTTCGAGTTCCTCTCAACATTTTGGAAATCCCGCTGAAACTTTGGACATTCTGGCGAAGGGTTCCCAATCCCCGACAAGACTGGTACCCTTTCACGTCCAAATCTCTCAAACTCCGGGAGAGATTCTCAAAACCAAGGTTGACATGTTTCGAGTTCCTCTCAACATTTTGGAAATCCCGCTGAAACTTTGGACATTCTCGTGAAGGGTTCCCAATCCCCGACAAGACTGGTACCCTTTCACGTCCAAATCTCTCAAACTCCGGGAGAGATTCTCAAAACCAAGGTTGACCTGATTCGAGTTCCTCTCAACATTTTGGAAATCCCGCTGAAACTTTGGACATTCTCGCGAAGGGTTCCCAATCCCCGACAAGACTGGTACCCTTTCACGTCCAAATCTCTCAAACTCCGGGAGAGATTCTCAAAACCAAGGTTGACATGTTTCGAGTTCCTCTCAACATATTGGAAATCCCGCTGAAACTTTGGACATTCTCGCGAAGGGTTCCCAATCCCCGACAAGACCGGTACCCTTTCACGTCCAGATCTCTCAAACTCCGGGAGAGATTCTCAAAACCAAGGTTGACATGTTTCGAGTTCCTCTCAACATTTTGGAAATCCCGCTGAAACTTTGGACATTCTCGCGAAGGGTTCCCAATCCCCGACAAGACTGGTACCCTTTCACGTCCAGATCTCTCAAACTCCGGGAGAGATTCTCAAAACCGAGGTTGACATGTTTTGAGTTCCTCTCAACATTTTGGAAATCCCGCTGAAACTTTGGACATTCTCGCGAAGGGTTCCCAATCCCCGACAAGACTGGTACCCTTTCACGTCCAAATCTCTCAAACTCCGGGAGAGATTCTCAAAACCGTGGTTGACATGTTTCGAGTTCCTCTCAACTTTTTGGAAATCCCGCTGAAACTTTGGACATTCTCGCGAAGGGTTCCCAATCCCCGACAAGACTGGTACCCTTTCACGTCCAAATCTCTCAAACTCCGGGAGAGATTCTCAAAACCGAGGTTGACATGTTTCGAGTTCCTCTCAACATTTTGGAAATCCCGCTGAAACTTTGGACATTCTCGCGAAGGGTTCCCAATCCCCGACAAGACTGGTACCCTTTCACGTCCAAATCTCTCAAACTCCGGGAGAGATTCTCAAAACCAAGGTTGACATGTTTCGAGTTCCTCTCAACTTTTTGGAAATCCCGCTGAAACTTTGGACATTCTCGCGAAGGGTTCCCAATCCCCGACAAGACTGGTACCCTTTCACGTCCAAACCTCTCAAACTCCGGGAGAGATTCTCAAAACCGAGGTTGACATGTTTCGAGTTCCTCTCAACATTTTGGAAATCCCGCTGAAACTTTGGACATTCTCGCGAAGGGTTCCCAATCCCCGACAAGACTGGTACCCTTTCATGTCCAAATCTCTCAAACTCCGGGAGAGATTCTCAAAACCAAGGTTGACGTGATTAGAGTTCCTCTCAACATTTTGGAAATCCCGCTGAAACTTTGGACATTCTGGCGAAGGGTTCCCAATCCCCGACAAGACTGGTACCCTTTCACGTCCAAATCTCTCAAACTCCGGGAGAGATTCTCAAAACCGAGGTTGACATGTTTCGAGTTCCTCTCAACATTTTGGAAATCCCGCTGAAACTTTGGACATTCTGGCGAAGGGTTCCCAATCCCCGACAAGACTGGTACCCTTTCACGTCCAAATCTCTCAAACTCCGGGAGAGATTCTCAAAACCAAGGTTGACATGTTTCGAGTTCCTCTCAACATTTTGGAAATCCCGCTGAAACTTTGGACATTCTCGCGAAGGGTTCCCAATCCCCGACAAGACTGGTACCCTTTCACGTCCAAATCTCTCGAACTCCAGGAGAGATTCTCAAAACCAAGGTTGACATGTTTCGAGTTCCTTTCAACATTTTGGAAATCCCGCTGAAACTTTGGACATTCTCGCGAAGGGTTCCCAATCCCCGACAAGACTGGTACCCTTTCACGTTCAAATCTCTCAAACTCCGGGAGAGATTCTCAAAACCAAGGTTGACATGTTTCGAGTTCCTCTCAACATTTTGGAAATCCCGCTGAAACTTTGGACATTCTCGCGAAGGGTTCCCAATCCCCGACAAGACTGGTACCCTTTCACGTCCAAATCTCTCAAACTCCGGGAGAGATTCTCAAAACCCAGGTTGACATGTTTCGAGTTCCTCTCAACATTTTGGAAATCCCGCTGAAACTTTGGACATTCTCGCGAAGGGTTCCCAATCCCCGACAAGACTGGTACCCTTTCACGTCCAAATCTCTCAAACTCCGGGAGAGATTCTCAAAACCAAGGTTGACATGTTTCGAGTTCCTCTCAACATTTTGGAAATCCCCCTGAAACTTTGGACATTCTCGCGAAGGGTTCCCAATCCCCGACAAGACTGGTACCCTTTCACGTCCAAATCTCTCAAACTCCGGGAGAGATTCTCAAAACCAAGGTTGACATGTTTCGAGTTCCTCTCAACATTTTGGAAATCCCGCTGAAACTTTGGACATTCTCGCGAAGGGTTCCCAATCCCCGACAAGACTGGTACCCTTTCACGTCCAAATCTCTCAAACTCCGGGAGAGATTCTCAAAACCGAGGTTGACATGTTTCGAGTTCCTCTCAACATTTTGGAAATCCCGCTGAAACTTTGGACATTCTCGCGAAGGGTTCCCAATCCCCGACAACTCTGGTACCCTTTCACGTCCAAATCTCTCAAACTCCGGGAGAGATTCTCAAAACCAAGGTTGACATGTTTCGAGTTCCTCTCAACATTTTGGAAATCCCGCTGAAACTTTGGACATTCTCGCGAAGGGTTCCCAATCCCCGACAAGACTGGTACCCTTTCACGTCCAAATCTCTCAAACTCCGGGAGAGATTCTCAAAACCCAGGTTGACATGTTTCGAGTTCCTCTCAACATTTTGGAAATCCCGCTGAAACTTTGGACATTCTCGCGAAGGGTTCCCAATCCCCGACAAGACTGGTACCCTTTCACGTCCAAATCTCTCAAACTCCGGGAGAGATTCTCAAAACCAAGGTTGACATGTTTCGAGTTCCTCTCAACATTTTGGAAATCCCGCTGAAACTTTGGACATTCTTGCGAAGGGTTCCCAATCCCCGACAAGACTGGTACCCTTTCACGTCCAAATCTCTCAAACTCCGGGAGAGATTCTCAAAACCGAGGTTGACATGTTTCGAGTTCCTCTCAACATTTTGGAAATCCCGCTGAAACTTTGGACATTCTCGCGAAGGGTTCCCAATCCCCGACAAGACTGGTACCCTTTCACGTCCAAATCTCTCAAACTCCGGGAGAGATTCTCAAAACCAAGGTTGACATGTTTCGAGTTCCTCTCAACATTTTGGAAATCCCGCTGAAACTTTGGACATTCTCGCGAAGGGTTCCCAATCCCCGACAAGACTGGTACCCTTTCACGTCCAAATCTCTCAAACTCCGGGAGAGATTCTCAAAACCAAGGTTGACATGTTTCGAGTTCCTCTCAACGTTTTGGAAATCCCGCTGAAACTTTGGACATTCTCGCGAAGGGTTCCCAATCCCCGACAAGACTGGTACCCTTTCACGTCCAAATCTCTCAAACTCCGGGAGAGATTCTCAAAACCGAGGTTGACATGTTTCGAGTTCCTCTCAACATTTTGGAAATCCCGCTGAAACTTTGGACATTCTCGCGAAGGGTTCCCAATCCCCGACAAGACTGGTACCCTTTCACGTCCAAATCTCTCGAACTCCGGGAGAGATTCTCAAAACCAAGGTTGACATGTTTCGAGTTCCTCTCAACATTTTGGAAATCCCACTGAAACTTTGGACATTCTCGCGAAGGGTTCCCAATCCCCGACAAGACTGGTACCCTTTCACGTCCAAATCTCTCAAACTCCGGGAGAGATTCTCAAAACCGAGGTTGACATGTTTCGAGTTCCTCTCAACATTTTGGAAATCCCGCTGAAACTTTGGACATTCTCGCGAAGGGTTCCCAATCCCCGACAAGACTGGTAACCTTTCATGTCCAAATCTCTCAAACTCCGGGAGAGATTCTCAAAACCAAGGTTGACATGATTAGAGTTCCTCTCAACATTTTGGAAATCCCGCTGAAACTTTGGACATTCTGGCGAAGGGTTCCCAATCCCCGACAAGACTGGTACCCTTTCACGTCCAAATCTCTCAAACTCCGGGAGAGATTCTCAAAACCGAGGTTGACATGTTTCGAGTTCCTCTCAACATTTTGGAAATCCCGCTGAAACTTTGGACATTCTCGCGAAGGGTTCCCAATCCCCGACAAGACTGGTACCCTTTCACGTCCAAATCTCTCAAACTCCGGGAGAGATTCTCAAAACCAAGGTTGACATGTTTCGAGTTCCTCTCAACTTTTTGGAAATCCCGCTGAAACTTTGGACATTCTCGCGAAGGGTTCCCAATCCCCGACAAGACTGGTACCCTTTCACGTCCAAATCTCTCAAACTCCGGGAGAGATTCTCAAAACCGAGGTTGACATGTTTCGAGTTCCTCTCAACATTTTGGAAATCCCGCTGAAACTTTGGACATTCTCGCGAAGGGTTCCCAATCCCCGACAAGACTGGTACCCTTTCACGTCCAAATCTCTCAAACTCCGGGAGAGATTCTCAAAACCAAGGTTGACATGTTTCGAGTTCCTCTCAACTTTTTGGAAATCCCGCTGAAACTTTGGACATTCTGGTGAAGGGTTCCCAATCCCCGACAAGACTGGTACCCTTTCACGTCCAAATCTCTCAAACTCCGGGAGAGATTCTCAAAACCGAGGTTGACATGTTTCGAGTTCCTCTCAACATTTTGGAAATCCCCCTGAAACTTTGGACATTCTCGCGAAGGGTTCCCAATCCCCGACAAGACTGGTACCCTTTCACGTCCAAATCTCTCAAACTCCGGGAGAGATTCTCAAAACCGAGGTTGACATGTTTCGAGTTCCTCTCAACATTTTGGCAATCCCGCTGAAACTTTGGACATTCTGGCGAAGGGTTCCCAATCCCCGACAAGACTGGTACCCTTTCACGTCCAAATCTCTCAAACTCCGGGAGAGATTCTCAAAACCGAGGTTGACATGTTTCGAGTTCCTCTCAACATTTTGGAAATCCCGCTGAATCTTTGGACATTCTCGCGAAGGGTTCCCAATCCCCGACAAGACTGGTAACCTTTCATGTCCAAATCTCTCAAAC
Organism: Streptopelia decaocto; assembly: GCF_964273445.1. Classification (NCBI taxonomy): domain Eukaryota; kingdom Metazoa; phylum Chordata; class Aves; order Columbiformes; family Columbidae; genus Streptopelia; species Streptopelia decaocto. Next base: position 94,004 of record NW_028116768.1, read on the forward strand.
TCCGGGAGAGATTCTCAAAACCAAGGTTGACATGATTAGAGTTCCTCTCAACATTTTGGAAATCCCGCTGAAAATTGGACATTCTGGCGAAGGGTTCCCAATCCCCGACAAGACTGGTACCCTTTCACATCCAAATCTCTCAAACTCCGGGAGAGATTCTCAAAACCGAGGTTGACATGTTTCGAGTTCCTCTCAACATTTTGGAAATCCCGCTGAAACTTTGGACATTCTCGCGAAGGGTTCCCAATCCCCGACAAGACTGGTACCCTTTCACGTCCAAATCTCTCAAACTCCGGGAGAGATTCTCAAAACCAAGGTTGACATGTTTCGAGTTCCTCTCAACATTTTGGAAATCCCGCTGAAACTTTGGACATTCTGGCGAAGGGTTCCCAATCCCCGACAAGACTGGTACCCTTTCACGTCCAAATCTCTCAAACTCCGGGAGAGATTCTCAAAACCAAGGTTGACATGTTTCGAGTTCCTCTCAACATTTTGGAAATCCCACTGAAACTTTGGACATGCTCGCGAAGGGTTCCCAATCCCCGACAAGACTGGTACCCTTTCACGTCCAAATCTCTCAAACTCCGGGAGAGATTCTCAAAACCGAGGTTGACATGTTTCGAGTTCCTCTCAACATTTTGGAAATCCCGCTGAAACTTTGGACATTCTCGCGAAGGGTTCCCAATCCCCAACAAGACTGGTAACCTTTCATGTCCAAATCTCTCAAACTCCGGGAGAGATTCTCAAAACCGAGGTTGACATGTTTCGAGTTCCTCTCAACATTTTGGAAATCCCGCTGAAACTTTGGACATTCTCGCGAAGGGTTCCCAATCCCCGACAAGACTGGTACCCTTTCACGTCCAAATCTCTCGAACTCCGGGAGAGATTCTCAAAACCAAGGTTGACATGTTTCGAGTTCCTCTCAACATTTTGGAAATCCCGCTGAAACTTTGGACATTCTCGCGAAGGGCTCCCAATCCCCGACAAGACTGGTACCCTTTCACGTCCAAATCTCTCAAACTCCGGGAGAGATTCTCAAAACCGAGGTTGACATGTTTCGAGTTCCTCTCAACATTTTGGAAATCCCGCTGAAACTTTGGACATTCTCGCGAAGGGTTCCCAATCCCCGACAAGACTGGTAACCTTTCATGTCCAAATCTCTCAAACTCCGGGAGAGATTCTCAAAACCAAGGTTGACATGATTAGAGTTCCTCTCAACATTTTGGAAATCCCGCTGAAACTTTGGACATTCTGGCGAAGGGTTCCCAATCCCCGACAAGACTGGTACCCTTTCACGTCCAAATCTCTCAAACTCCGGGAGAGATTCTCAAAACCGAGGTTGACATGTTTCGAGTTCCTCTCAACATTTTGGAAATCCCGCTGAAACTTTGGACATTCTCGCGAAGGGTTCCCAATCCCCGACAAGACTGGTACCCTTTCACGTCCAAATCTCTCAAACTCCGGGAGAGATTCTCAAAACCAAGGTTGACATGTTTCGAGTTCCTCTCAACTTTTTGGAAATCCCGCTGAAACTTTGGACATTCTCGCGAAGGGTTCCCAATCCCCGACAAGACTGGTACCCTTTCACGTCCAAACCTCTCAAACTCCGGGAGAGATTCTCAAAACCGAGGTTGACATGTTTCGAGTTCCTCTCAACATTTTGGAAATCCCGCTGAAACTTTGGACATTCTCGCGAAGGGTTCCCAATCCCCGACAAGACTGGTACCCTTTCACGTCCAAATCTCTCAAACTCCGGGAGAGATTCTCAAAACCAAGGTTGACATGTTTCGAGTTCCTCTCAACATTTTGGAAATCCCGCTGAAACTTTGGACATTCTGGTGAAGGGTTCCCAATCCCCGACAAGACTGGTACCCTTTCACGTCCAAATCTCTCAAACTCCGGGAGAGATTCTCAAAACCGAGGTTGACATGTTTCGAGTTCCTCTCAACATTTTGGAAATCCCGCTGAAACTTTGGACATTCTCGCGAAGGGTTCCCAATCCCCGACAAGACTGGTACCCTTTCACGTCCAAATCTCTCAAACTCCGGGAGAGATTCTCAAAACCGAGGTTGACATGTTTCGAGTTCCTCTCAACATTTTGGAAATCCCGCTGAAACTTTGGACATTCTCGCGAAGGGTTCCCAATCCCCGACAAGACTGGTACCCTTTCACGTCCAAATCTCTCAAACTCCGGGAGAGATTCTCAAAACCAAGGTTGACATGTTTCGAGTTCCTCTCAACATTTTGGAAATCTTGCTGAAACTTTGGACATTCTGGCGAAGGGTTCCCAATCCCCGACAAGACTGGTACCCTTTCACGTCCAAATCTCTCAAACTCCGGGAGAGATTCTCAAAACCAAGGTTGACATGTTTCGAGTTCCTCTCAACATTTTGGAAATCCCACTGAAACTTTGGACATTCTGGCGAAGGGTTCCCAATCCCCGACAAGACTGGTACCCTTTCACGTCCAAATCTCTCAAACTCCGGGAGAGATTCTCAAAACCGAGGTTGACATGTTTCGAGTTCCTCTCAACATTTTGGAAATCCCGCTGAAACTTTGGACATTCTGGCGAAGGGTTCCCAATCCCCGACAAGACTGGTACCCTTTCACGTCCAAATCTCTCAAACTCCGGGAGAGATTCTCAAAACCGAGGTTGACATGTTTCAAGTTCCTCTCAACATTTTGGAAATCCCGCTGAATCTTTGGACATTCTGGCGAAGGGTTCCCAATCCCCGACAAGACTGGTAACCTTTCATGTCCAAATCTCTCAAACTCCGGGAGAGATTCTCAAAACCAAGGTTGACATGATTAGAGTTCCTCTCAACATTTTGGAAATCCCGCTGAAAATTGGACATTCTGGCGAAGGGTTCCCAATCCCCGACAAGACTGGTACCCTTTCACATCCAAATCTCTCAAACTCCGGGAGAGATTCTCAAAACCGAGGTTGACATGTTTCGAGTTCCTCTCAACATTTTGGAAATCCCGCTGAAACTTTGGACATTCTCGCGAAGGGTTCCCAATCCCCGACAAGACTGGTACCCTTTCACGTCCAAATCTCTCAAACTCCGGGAGAGATTCTCAAAACCAAGGTTGACATGTTTCGAGTTCCTCTCAACATTTTGGAAATCTTGCTGAAACTTTGGACATTCTGGCGAAGGGTTCCCAATCCCCGACAAGACTGGTACCCTTTCACGTCCAAATCTCTCAAACTCCGGGAGAGATTCTCAAAACCAAGGTTGACATGTTTCGAGTTCCTCTCAACATTTTGGAAATCCCGCTGAAACTTTGGACATGCTCGCGAAGGGTTCCCAATCCCCGACAAGACTGGTACCCTTTCACGTCCAAATCTCTCAAACTCCGGGAGAGATTCTCAAAACCGAGGTTGACATGTTTCGAGTTCCTCTCAACATTTTGGAAATCCCGCTGAAACTTTGGACATTCTCGCGAAGGGTTCCCAATCCCCAACAAGACTGGTAACCTTTCATGTCCAAATCTCTCAAACTCCGGGAGAGATTCTCAAAACCAAGGTTGACATGATTAGAGTTCCTCTCAACATTTTGGAAATCCCGCTGAAACTTTGGACATTCTGGCGAAGGGTTCCCAATCCCCGACAAGACTGGTACCCTTTCACGTCCAAATCTCTCAAACTCCGGGAGAGATTCTCAAAACCAAGGTTGACATGTTTCGAGTTCCTCTCAACATTTTGGAAATCCCGCTGAAACTTTGGACATGCTCGCGAAGGGTTCCCAATCCCCGACAAGACTGGTACCCTTTCACGTCCAAATCTCTCAAACTCCGGGAGAGATTCTCAAAACCGAGGTTGACATGTTTCGAGTTCCTCTCAACATTTTGGAAATCCCGCTGAAACTTTGGACATTCTCGCGAAGGGTTCCCAATCCCCAACAAGACTGGTAACCTTTCATGTCCAAATCTCTCAAACTCCGGGAGAGATTCTCAAAACCAAGGTTGACATGATTAGAGTTCCTCTCAACATTTTGGAAATCCCGCTGAAACTTTGGACATTGTGGCGAAGGGTTCCCAATCCCCGACAAGACTGGTACCCTTTCACGTCCAAATCTCTCAAACTCCGGGAGAGATTCTCAAAACCGAGGTTGACATGTTTCGAGTTCCTCTCAACATTTTGGAAATCCCGCTGAAACTTTGGACATTCTCGCGAAGGGTTCCCAATCCCCAACAAGACTGGTACCCTTTCACGTCCAAATCTCTCAAACTCCGGGAGAGATTCTCAAAACCAAGGTTGACATGTTTCGAGTTCCTCTCAACATTTTGGAAATCCCGCTGAAACTTTGGACATTCTCGCGAAGGGTTCCCAATCCCCGACAAGACTGGTAACCTTTCATGTCCAAATCTCTCAAACTCCGGGAGAGATTCTCAAAACCGAGGTTGACATGTTTCGAGTTCCTCTCAACATTTTGGAAATCCCGCTGAAACTTTGGACATTCTCGCGAAGGGTTCCCAATCCCCGACAAGACTGGTACCCTTTCACGTCCAAATCTCTCAAACTCCGGGAGAGATTCTCAAAACCGAGGTTGACATGTTTCGAGTTCCTCTCAACATTTTGGAAATCCCGCTGAAACTTTGGACATTCTCGCGAAGGGTTCCCAATCCCCGACAAGACTGGTAACCTTTCACGTCCAAATCTCTCAAACTCCGGGAGAGATTCTCAAAACCAAGGTTGACATGTTTCGAGTTCCTCTCAACTTTTTGGAAATCCCGCTGAAACTTTGGACATTCTCGCGAAGGGTTCCCAATCCCCGACAAGACTGGTACCCTTTCACGTCCAAATCTCTCAAACTCCAGGAGAGATTCTCAAAACCGAGGTTGACATGTTTCGAGTTCCTCTCAACATTTTGGAAATCCCGCTGAAACTTTGGACATTCTCGCGAAGGGTTCCCAATCCCCGACAAGACCGGTACCCTTTCACGTCCAAATCTCTCAAACTCCGGGAGAGATTCTCAAAACCAAGGTTGACATGTTTCGAGTTCCTCTCAACATTTTGGAAATCCCGCTGAAACTTTGGACATTCTCGCGAAGGGTTCCCAATCCCCGACAAGACTGGTACCCTTTCACGTCCAAATCTCTCAAACTCCGGGAGAGATTCTCAAAACCGAGGTTGACATGTTTCGAGTTCCTCTCAACATTTTGGAAATCCCGCTGAAACTTTGGACATTCTCGCGAAGGGTTCCCAATCCCCAACAAGACCGGTAACCTTTCACGTCCAAATCTCTCAAACTCCGGGAGAGATTCTCAAAACCAAGGTTGACATGATTAGAGTTCCTCTCAACATTTTGGAAATCCCGCTGAAACTTTGGACATTCTGGCGAAGGGTTCCCAATCCCCGACAAGACTGGTACCCTTTCACGTCCAAATCTCTCAAACTCCGGGAGAGATTCTCAAAACCGAGGTTGACATGTTTCGAGTTCCTCTCAACATTTTGGAAATCCCGCTGAAACTTTGGACATTCTCGCGAAGGGTTCCCAATCCCCGACAAGACTGGTACCCTTTCACGTCCAAATCTCTCAAACTCCGGGAGAGATTCTCAAAACCAAGGTTGACATGATTAGAGTTCCTCTCAACATTTTGGAAATCCCGCTGAAACTTTGGACATTCTCGCGAAGGGTTCCCAATCCCCGACAAGACTGGTACCCTTTCACGTCCAAATCTCTCAAACTCCGGGAGAGATTCTCAAAACCGAGGTTGACATGTTTCGAGTTCCTCTCAACATTTTGGAAATCCCGCTGAAACTTTGGACATTCTGGCGAAGGGTTCCCAATCCCCGACAAGACTGGTACCCTTTCACGTCCAAATCTCTCAAACTCCGGGAGAGATTCTCAAAACCGAGGTTGACATGTTTCGAGTTCCTCTCAACATTTTGGAAATCCCGCTGAAACTTTGGACATTCTGGCGAAGGGTTCCCAATCCCCGACAAGACTGGTACCCTTTCACGTCCAAATCTCTCAAACTCCGGGAGAGATTCTCAAAACCGAGGTTGACATGTTTCGAGTTCCTCTCAACATTTTGGAAATCCCGCTGAAACTTTGGACATTCTGGCGAAGGGTTCCCAATCCCCGACAAGACTGGTACCCTTTCACGTCCAAATCTCTCAAACTCCGGGAGAGATTCTCAAAACCGAGGTTGACATGTTTCGAGTTCCTCTCAACATTTTGGAAATCCCGCTGAATCTTTGGACATTCTCGCGAAGGGTTCCCAATCCCCGACAAGACTGGTAACCTTTCATGTCCAAATCTCTCAAACTCCGGGAGAGATTCTCAAAACCAAGGTTGACATGATTAGAGTTCCTCTCAACATTTTGGAAATCCCGCTGAAAATTGGACATTCTGGCGAAGGGTTCCCAATCCCCGACAAGACTGGTACCCTTTCACGTCCAAATCTCTCAAACTCCGGGAGAGATTCTCAAAACCGAGGTTGACATGTTTCGAGTTCCTCTCAACATTTTGGAAATCCCGCTGAAACTTTGGACATGCTCGCGAAGGGTTCCCAATCCCCGACAAGACTGGTACCCTTTCACGTCCAAATCTCTCAAACTCCGGGAGAGATTCTCAAAACCGAGGTTGACATGTTTCGAGTTCCTCTCAACATTTTGGAAATCCCGCTGAAACTTTGGACATTCTCGCGAAGGGTTCCCAATCCCCAACAAGACTGGTAACCTTTCATGTCCAAATCTCTCAAACTCCGGGAGAGATTCTCAAAACCAAGGTTGACATGATTAGAGTTCCTCTCAACATTTTGGAAATCCCGCTGAAACTTTGGACATTCTGGCGAAGGGTTCCCAATCCCCGACAAGACTGGTACCCTTTCACGTCCAAATCTCTCAAACTCCGGGAGAGATTCTCAAAACCAAGGTTGACATGTTTCGAGTTCCTCTCAACATTTTGGAAATCCCGCTGAAACTTTGGACATGCTCGCGAAGGGTTCCCAATCCCCGACAAGACTGGTACCCTTTCACGTCCAAATCTCTCAAACTCCGGGAGAGATTCTCAAAACCGAGGTTGACATGTTTCGAGTTCCTCTCAACATTTTGGAAATCCCGCTGAAACTTTGGACATTCTCGCGAAGGGTTCCCAATCCCCAACAAGACTGGTAACCTTTCATGTCCAAATCTCTCAAACTCCGGGAGAGATTCTCAAAACCAAGGTTGACATGATTAGAGTTCCTCTCAACATTTTGGAAATCCCGCTGAAACTTTGGACATTCTGGCGAAGGGTTCCCAATCCCCGACAAGACTGGTACCCTTTCACGTCCAAATCTCTCAAACTCCGGGAGAGATTCTCAAAACCGAGGTTGACATGTTTCGAGTTCCTCTCAACATTTTGGAAATCCCGCTGAAACTTTGGACATTCTCGCGAAGGGTTCCCAATCCCCGACAAGACTGGTACCCTTTCACGTCCAAATCTCTCAAACTCCAGGAGAGATTCTCAAAACCAAGGTTGACCTGATTCGAGTTCCTTTCAACATTTTGGAAATCCCGCTGAAACTTTGGACATTGTGGCGAAGGGTTCCCAATCCCCGACAAGACTGGTACCCTTTCACGTCCAAATCTCTCAAACTCCGGGAGAGATTCTCAAAACCGAGGTTGACATGTTTCGAGTTCCTCTCAACATTTTGGAAATCCCGCTGAAACTTTGGACATTCTCGTGAAGGGTTCCCAATCCCCGACAAGACTGGTACCCTTTCACGTCCAAATCTCTCAAACTCCGGGAGAGATTCTCAAAACCAAGGTTGACATGTTTCGAGTTCCTCTCAACATTTTGGAAATCCCGCTGAAACTTTGGACATTCTGGCGAAGGGTTCCCAATCCCCGACAAGACTGGTACCCTTTCACGTCCAAATCTCTCAAACTCCGGGAGAGATTCTCAAAACCCAGGTTGACATGTTTCGAGTTCCTCTCAACATTTTGGAAATCCCGCTGAAACTTTGGACATTCTCGCGAAGGGTTCCCAATCCCCGACAAGACTGGTACCCTTTCACGTCCAAATCTCTCAAACTCCGGGAGAGATTCTCAAAACCCAGGTTGACATGTTTCGAGTTCCTCTCAACATTTTGGAAATCCCGCTGAAACTTTGGACATTCTCACGAAGGGTTCCCAATCCCCGACAAGACTGGTACCCTTTCACGTCCAAATCTCTCAAACTCCGGGAGAGATTCTCAAAACCGAGGTTGACATGTTTCGAGTTCCTCTCAACATTTTGGAAATCCCGCTGAAACTTTGGACATTCTCGCGAAGGGTTCCCAATCCCCGACAAGACTGGTACCCTTTCACGTCCAAATCTCTCAAACTCCGGGAGAGATTCTCAAAACCAAGGCTGACATGTTTCGAGTTCCTCTCAACATTTTGGAAATCCCGCTGAAACTTTGGACATTCTCGCAAAGGGTTCCCAATCCCCGACAAGACTGGTACCCTTTCACGTCCAAATCTCTCAAACTCCGGGAGAGATTCTCAAAACCAAGGTTGACATGTTTCGAGTTCCTCTCAACATTTTGGAAATCCCGCTGAAACTTTGGACATTCTGGCGAAGGGTTCCCAATCCCCGACAAGACTGGTACCCTTTCACGTCCAAATCTCTCAAACTCCGGGAGAGATTCTCAAAGCCAAGGTTGACATGTTTCGAGTTCCTCTCAACATTTTGGAAATCCCGCTGAAACTTTGGACATTCTGGCGAAGGGTTCCCAATCCCCGACAAGACTGGTACCCTTTCACGTCCAAATCTCTCAAACTCCGGGAGAGATTCTCAAAACCAAGGTTGACATGTTTCGAGTTCCTCTCAACATTTTGGAAATCCCGCTGAAACTTTGGACATTCTCGCGAAGGGTTCCCAATCCCCGACAAGACTGGTACCCTTTCACGTCCAAATCTCTCAAACTCCGGGAGAGATTCTCAAAACCAAGGTTGACATGTTTCGAGTTCCTCTCAACATTTTGGAAATCCCGCTGAAACTTTGGACATTCTCGCGAAGGGTTCCCAATCCCCGACAAGACTGGTACCCTTTCACGTCCAAATCTCTCAAACTCCGGGAGAGATTCTCAAAACCAAGGTTGACATGTTTCGAGTTCCTCTCAACATTTTGGAAATCCCGCTGAAACTTTGGACATTCTCGCGAAGGGTTCCCGATCCCCGACAAGACTGGTACCCTTTCACGTCCAAATCTCTCGAACTCCGGGAGAGATTCTCAAAACCAATGTTCACATGTTTCGAGTTCCTCTCAACATTTTGGAAATCCCGCTGAAACTTTGGACATTCTCGCGAAGGGTTCCCAATCCCCGACAAGACTGGTACCCTTTCACGTCCAAATCTCTCAAACTCCGGGAGAGATTCTCAAAACCGAGGTTGACATGTTTCGAGTTCCTCTCAACATTTTGGAAATCCCGCTGAAACTTTGGACATTCTCGCGAAGGGTTCCCAATCCCCGACAAGACTGGTACCCTTTCACGTCCAAATCTCTCAAACTCCGGGAGAGATTCTCAAAACCCAGGTTGACATGTTTCGAGTTCCTCTCAACATTTTGGAAATCCCGCTGAAACTTTGGACATTCTCGCGAAGGGTTCCCAATCCCCGACAAGACTGGTACCCTTTCACGTCCAAATCTCTCAAACTCCGGGAGAGATTCTCAAAACCAAGGTTGACATGTTTCGAGTTCCTCTCAACATTTTGGAAATCCTGCTGAAACTTTGGACATTCTCGCGAAGGGTTCCCAATCCCCGACAAGACTGGTACCCTTTCACGTCCAAATCTCTCAAACTCCGGGAGAGATTCTCAAAACCGAGGTTGACATGTTTCGAGTTCCTCTCAACATTTTGGAAATCCCGCTGAAACTTTGGACATTCTCGCGAAGGGTTCCCAATCCCCGACAAGACTGGTACCCTTTCACGTCCAAATCTCTCAAACTCCGGGAGAGATTCTCAAAACCAAGGTTGACATGTTTCGAGTTCCTCTCAACATTTTGGAAATCCCGCTGAAACTTTGGACATTCTCGCGAAGGGTTCCCAATCCCCGACAAGACTGGTACCCTTTCACGTCCAAATCTCTCAAACTCCGGGAGAGATTCTCAAAACCAAGGTTGACATGTTTCGAGTTCCTCTCAACATTTTGGAAATCCCGCTGAAACTTTGGACATTCTCGCGAAGGGTTCCCAATCCCCGACAAGACTGGTACCCTTTCACGTCCAAATCTCTCAAACTCCGGGAGAGATTCTCAAAACCAAGGTTGACCTGATTCGAGTTCCTCTCAACATTTTGGAAATCCCGCTGAAACTTTGGACATTCTGGCGAAGGGTTCCCAATCCCCGACAAGACTGGTACCCTTTCACGTCCAAATCTCTCAAACTCCGGGAGAGATTCTCAAAACCATGGTTGACATGTTTCGAGTTCCTCTCAACATTTTGGAAATCCCGCTGAAACTTTGGACATTCTGGCGAAGGGTTCCCAATCCCCGACAAGACTGGTACCCTTTCACGTCCAAATCTCTCAAACTCCGGGAGAGATTCTCAAAACCAAGGTTGACATGTTTCGAGTTCCTCTCAACATTTTGGAAATCCCGCTGAAACTTTGGACATTCTCGCGAAGGGTTCCCAATCCCCGACAAGACTGGTACCCTTTCACGTCCAAATCTCTCGAACTCCGGGAGAGATTCTCAAAACCAAGGTTCACATGTTTCGAGTTCCTCTCAACATTTTGGAAATCCCGCTGAAACTTTGGACATTCTCGCGAAGGGTTCCCAATCCCCGACAAGACTGGTACCCTTTCACGTCCAAATCTCTCAAACTCCGGGAGAGATTCTCAAAACCGAGGTTGACATGTTTCGAGTTCCTCTCAACATTTTGGAAATCCCGCTGAAACTTTGGACATTCTCGCGAAGGGTTCCCAATCCCCGACAAGACTGGTACACTTTCACGTCCAAATCTCTCAAACTCCGGGAGAGATTCTCAAAACCAAGGTTGACATGTTTCGAGTTCCTCTCAACATTTTGGAAATCCCGCTGAAACTTTGGACATTCTCGCGAAGGGTTCCCAATCCCCGACAAGACTGGTACCCTTTCACGTCCAAATCTCTCAAACTCCGGGAGAGATTCTCAAAACCAAGGTTGACATGTTTCGAGTTCCTCTCAACATTTTGGAAATCCCGCTGAAACTTTGGACATTCTCGCGAAGGGTTCCCAATCCCCGACAAGACTGGTACCCTTTCACGTCCAAATCTCTCGAACTCCGGGAGAGATTCTCAAAACCAAGGTTCACATGTTTCGAGTTCCTCTCAACATTTTGGAAATCCCGCTGAAACTTTGGACATTCTCACGAAGGGTTCCCAATCCCCGACAAGACTGGTACCCTTTCACGTCCAAATCTCTCAAACTCCGGGAGAGATTCTCAAAACCGAGGTTGACATGTTTCGAGTTCCTCTCAACATTTTGGAAATCCCGCTGAAACTTTGGACATTCTCGCGAAGGGTTCCCAATCCCCGACAAGACTGGTACCCTTTCACGTCCAAATCTCTCAAACTCCGGGAGAGATTCTCAAAACCGAGGTTGACATGTTTCGAGTTCCTCTCAACATTTTGGAAATCCCGCTGAAACTTTGGACATTCTGGCGAAGGGTTCCCAATCCCCGACAAGACTGGTACCCTTTCACGTCCAAATCTCTCAAACTCCGGGAGAGATTCTCAAAACCAAGGTTGACATGTTTCGAGTTCCTCTCAACATTTTGGAAATCCTGCTGAAACTTTGGACATTCTCGCGAAGGGTTCCCAATCCCCGACAAGACTGGTACCCTTTCACGTCCAAAACTCTCAAACTCCGGGAGAGATTCTCAAAACCGAGGTTGACATGTTTCGAGTTCCTCTCAACATTTTGGAAATCCCGCTGAAACTTTGGACATTCTCGCGAAGGGTTCCCAATCCCCGACAAGACTGGTACCCTTTCACGTCCAAATCTCTCAAACTCCGGGAGAGATTCTCAAAACCAAGGTTGACATGTTTCGAGTTCCTCTCAACATTTTGGAAATCCCGCTGAAACTTTGGACATTCTCGCGAAGGGTTCCCAATCCCCGACAAGACTGGTACCCTTTCACGTCCAAATCTCTCAAACTCCGGGAGAGATTCTCAAAACCAAGGTTCACATGTTTCGAGTTCCTCTCAACATTTTGGAAATCCCGCTGAAACTTTGGACATTCTCGCGAAGGGTTCCCAATCCCCGACAAGACTGGTACCCTTTCACGTCCAAATCTCTCAAACTCCGGGAGAGATTCTCAAAACCAAGGTTGACCTGATTCGAGTTCCTCTCAACATTTTGGAAATCCCGCTGAAACTTTGGACATTCTGGCGAAGGGTTCCCAATCCCCGACAAGACTGGTACCCTTTCACGTCCAAATCTCTCAAACTCCGGGAGAGATTCTCAAAACCATGGTTGACATGTTTCGAGTTCCTCTCAACATTTTGGAAATCCCGCTGAAACTTTGGACATTCTCGCGAAGGGTTCCCAATCCCCGACAAGACTGGTACCCTTTCACGTCCAAATCTCTCAAACTCCGGGAGAGATTCTCAAAACCGAGGTTGACATGTTTCGAGTTCCTCTCAACATTTTGGAAATCCCGCTGAAACTTTGGACATTCTCGCGAAGGGTTCCCAATCCCCGACAAGACTGGTACCCTTTCACGTCCAAATCTCTCAAACTCCGGGAGAGATTCTCAAAACCAAGGTTGACATGTTTCGAGTTCCTCTCAACATTTTGGAAATCCCGCTGAAACTTTGGACATTCTCGCGAAGGGTTCCCAATCCCCGACAAGACTGGTACCCTTTCACGTCCAAATCTCTCGAACTCCGGGAGAGATTCTCAAAACCAAGGTTCACATGTTTCGAGTTCCTCTCAACATTTTGGAAATCCCGCTGAAACTTTGGACATTCTCGCGAAGGGTTCCCAATCCCCGACAAGACTGGTACCCTTTCACGTCCAAATCTCTCAAACTCCGGGAGAGATTCTCAAAACCGAGGTTGACATGTTTCGAGTTCCTCTCAACATTTTGGAAATCCCGCTGAAACTTTGGACATTCTCGCGAAGGGTTCCCAATCCCCGACAAGACTGGTACCCCTTCACGTCCAAATCTCTCAAACTCCGGGAGAGATTCTCAAAACCAAGGTTGACATGTTTCGAGTTCCTCTCAACATTTTGGAAATCCCGCTGAAACTTTGGACATTCTCGCGAAGGGTTCCCAATCCCCGACAAGACTGGTACCCTTTCACGTCCAAATCTCTCAAACTCCGGGAGAGATTCTCAAAACCAAGGTTGACATGTTTCGAGTTCCTCTCAACATTTTGGAAATCCCGCTGAAACTTTGGACATTCTCGCGAAGGGTTCCCAATCCCCGACAAGACTGGTACCCTTTCACGTCCAAATCTCTCAAACTCCGGGAGAGATTCTCAAAACCAAGGTTGACATGTTTCGAGTTCCTCTCAACATTTTGGAAATCCCGCTGAAACTTTGGACATTCTCGCGAAGGGTTCCCAATCCCCGACAAGACTGGTACCCTTTCACGTCCAAATCTCTCAAACTCCGGGAGAGATTCTCAAAACCAAGGTTGACATGTTTCGAGTTCCTCTCAACATTTTGGAAATCCCGCTGAAACTTTGGACATTCTCGCGAAGGGTTCCCAATCCCCGACAAGACTGGTACCCTTTCACGTCCAAATCTCTCAAACTCCGGGAGAGATTCTCAAAACCCAGGTTGACATGTTTCGAGTTCCTCTCAACATTTTGGAAATCCCGCTGAAACTTTGGACATTCTCGTGAAGGGTTCCCAATCCCCGACAAGACTGGTACCCTTTCACGTCCAAATCTCTCAAACTCCGGGAGAGATTCTCAAAACCAAGGTTGACATGTTTCGAGTTCCTCTCAACATTTTGGAAATCCCGCTGAAACTTTGGACATTCTGGCGAAGGGTTCCCAATCCCCGACAAGACTGGTACCCTTTCACGTCCAAATCTCTCAAACTCCGGGAGAGATTCTCAAAACCAAGGTTGACATGTTTCGAGTTCCTCTCAACATTTTGGAAATCCCGCTGAAACTTTGGACATTCTCGCGAAGGGTTCCCAATCCCCGACAAGACTGGTACCCTTTCACGTCCAAATCTCTCAAACTCCGGGAGAGATTCTCAAAACCGAGGTTGACATGTTTCGAGTTCCTCTCAACATTTTGGAAATCCCGCTGAAACTTTGGACATTCTCGCGAAGGGTTCCCAATCCCCGACAAGACTGGTACCCTTTCACGTCCAAATCTCTCAAACTCCGGGAGAGATTCTCAAAACCAAGGTTGACATGTTTCGAGTTCTTCTCAACATTTTGGAAATCCCGCTGAAACTTTGGACATTGTGGCGAAGGGTTCCCAATCCCCGACAAGACTGGTACCCTTTCACGTCCAAATCTCTCAAACTCCGGGAGAGATTCTCAAAACCGAGGTTGACATGTTTCGAGTTCCTCTCAACATTTTGGAAATCCCGCTGAAACTTTGGACATTCTCGCGAAGGGTTCCCAATCCCCGACAAGACTGGTACCCTTTCACGTCCAAATCTCTCAAACTCCGGGAGAGATTCTCAAAACCGAGGTTGACATGTTTCGAGTTCCTCTCAACATTTTGGAAATCCCGCTGAAACTTTGGACATTCTCGCGAAGGGTTCCCAATCCCCGACAAGACTGGTAACCTTTCATGTCCAAATCTCTCAAACTCCGGGAGAGATTCTCAAAACCAAGGTTGACATGTTTCGAGTTCCTCTCAACATTTTGGAAATCCCGCTGAAACTTTGGACATTCTGGCGAAGGGTTCCCAATCCCCGACAAGACTGGTACCCTTTCACATCCAAATCTCTCAAACTCCGGGAGAGATTCTCAAAACCGAGGTTGACATGTTTCGAGTTCCTCTCAACATTTTGGAAATCCCGCTGAAACTTTGGACATTCTGGCGAAGGGTTCCCAATCCCCGACAAGACTGGTACCCTTTCACGTCCAAATCTCTCAAACTCCGGGAGAGATTCTCAAAACCAAGGTTGACATGTTTCGAGTTCCTCTCAACATTTTGGAAATCCCGCTGAAACTTTGGACATTCTCGCGAAGGGTTCCCAATCCCCGACAAGACTGGTACCCTTTCACGTCCAAATCTCTCAAACTCCGGGAGAGATTCTCAAAACCAAGGTTGACATGTTATGAGTTCCTCTCAACATTTTGGAAATCCCGCTGAAACTTTGGACATTCTGGCGAAGGGTTCCCAATCCCCGACAAGACTGGTACCCTTTCACATCCAAATCTCTCAAACTCCGGGAGAGATTCTCAAAACCGAGGTTGACATGTTTCGAGTTCCTCTCAACATTTTGGAAATCCCGCTGAAACTTTGGACATTCTCGCGAAGGGTTCCCAATCCCCGACAAGACTGGTAACCTTTCACGTCCAAATCTCTCAAACTCCGGGAGAGATTCTCAAAACCAAGGTTGACATGTTTCGAGTTCCTCTCCACATTTTTGAAATCCCCCTGAAACTTTGGACATTTTGGCGAAGGGTTCCCAATCCCCGACAAGACTGGTACCCTTTCACGTCCAAATCTCTCAAACTCCGGGAGAGATTCTCAAAACCGAGGTTGACATGTTTCGAGTTCCTCTCAACATTTTGGAAATCCCGCTGAAACTTTGGACATTCTCGCGAAGGGTTCCCAATCCCCGACAAGACTGGTAACCTTTCATGTCCAAATCTCTCAAACTCCGGGAGAGATTCTCAAAACCGAGGTTGACATGATTAGAGTTCCTCTCAACATTTTGGAAATCCCACTGAAACTTTGGACATTCTGGCGAAGGGTTCCCAATCCCCGACAAGACTGGTACCCTTTCACGTCCAAATCTCTCAAACTCCGGGAGAGATTCTCAAAACCGAGGTTGACATGTTTCGAGTTCCTCTCAACATTTTGGAAATCCCGCTGAAACTTTGGACATTCTCGCGAAGGGTTCCCAATCCCCGACAAGACTGGTACCCTTTCACGTCCAAATCTCTCAAACTCCGGGAGAGATTCTCAAAACCAAGGTTGACATGTTTCGAGTTCTTCTCAACATTTTGGAAATCCCGCTGAAACTTTGGACATTGTGGCGAAGGGTTCCCAAACCCCGACAAGACTGGTACCCTTTCACGTCCAAATCTCTCAAACTCCGGGAGAGATTCTCAAAACCGAGGTTGACATGTTTCGAGTTCCTCTCAACATTTTGGAAATCCCGCTGAAACTTTGGACATTCTCGCGAAGGGTTCCCAATCCCCGACAAGACTGGTACCCTTTCACGTCCAAATCTCTCAAACTCCGGGAGAGATTCTCAAAACCAAGGTTGACATGTTTCGAGTTCCTCTCAACATTTTGGAAATCCCGCTGAAACTTTGGACATTCTGGTGAAGGGTTCCCAATCCCCGACAAGACTGGTACCCTTTCACGTCCAAATCTCTCAAACTCCGGGAGAGATTCTCAAAACCAAGGTTGACATGTTTCGAGTTCCTCTCAACATTTTGGAAATCCCGCTGAAACTTTGGACATTCTGGCGAAGGGTTCCCAATCCCCGACAAGACTGGTACCCTTTCACGTCCAAATCTCTCAAACTCCGGGAGAGATTCTCAAAACCAAGGTTGACATGTTTCGAGTTCCTCTCAACATTTTGGAAATCCCGCTGAAACTTCGGACATTCTCGCGAAGGGTTCCCAATCCCCGACAAGACTGGTACCCTTTAACGTCCAAATCTCTCAAACTCCGGGAGAGATTCTCAAAACCAAGGTTGACATGTTTCGAGTTCCTCTCAACATTTTGGAAATCCCGCTGAAACTTTGGACATTCTGGCGAAGGGTTCCCAATCCCCGACAAGACTGGTACCCTTTCACGTCCAAATCTCTCAAACTCCGGGAGAGATTCTCAAAACCGAGGTTGACATGTTTCGAGTTCCTCTCAACATTTTGGAAATCCCGCTGAAACTTTGGACATTCTCGCGAAGGGTTCCCAATCCCCGACAAGACTGGTACCCTTTCACGTCCAAATCTCTCAAACTCCGGGAGAGATTCTCAAAACCAAGGTTGACATGTTTCGAGTTCCTCTCAACTTTTTGGAAATCCCGCTGAAACTTTGGACATTCTCGCGAAGG
Source organism: Streptopelia decaocto (assembly GCF_964273445.1). Classification (NCBI taxonomy): domain Eukaryota; kingdom Metazoa; phylum Chordata; class Aves; order Columbiformes; family Columbidae; genus Streptopelia; species Streptopelia decaocto. Next base: position 111,177 of record NW_028116768.1, read on the forward strand.
GTTCCCAATCCCCGACAAGACTGGTACCCTTTCACGTCCAAATCTCTCAAACTCCGGGAGAGATTCTCAAAACCGAGGTTGACATGTTTCGAGTTCCTCTCAACATTTTGGAAATCCCGCTGAAACTTTGGACATTCTCGCGAAGGGTTCCCAATCCCCGACAAGACTGGTAACCTTTCATGTCCAAATCTCTCAAACTCCGGGAGAGATTCTCAAAACCAAGGTTGACATGATTAGAGTTCCTCTCAACATTTTGGAAATCCCGCTGAAACTTTGGACATTCTGGCGAAGGGTTCCCAATCCCCGACAAGACTGGTACCCTTTCACGTCCAAATCTCTCAAACTCCGGGAGAGATTCTCAAAACCGAGGTTGACATGTTTCGAGTTCCTCTCAACATTTTGGAAATCCCGCTGAAACTTTGGACATTCTCGTGAAGGGTTCCCAATCCCCGACAAGACTGGTACCCTTTCACGTCCAAATCTCTCAAACTCCGGGAGAGATTCTCAAAACCAAGGTTGACATGTTTCGAGTTCTTCTCAACATTTTGGAAATCCCGCTGAAACTTTGGACATTCTCGCGAAGGGTTCCCAATCCCCGACAAGACTGGTACCCTTTCACGTCCAAATCTCTCGAACTCCAGGAGAGATTCTCAAAACCAAGGTTGACATGTTTCGAGTTCCTTTCAACATTTTGGAAATCCCGCTGAAACTTTGGACATTCTCGCGAAGGGTTCCCAATCCCCGACAAGACTGGTACCCTTTCACGTCCAAATCTCTCAAACTCCGGGAGAGATTCTCAAAACCGAGGTTGACATGTTTCGAGTTCCTCTCAACATTTTGGAAATCCCGCTGAAACTTTGGACATTCTCGCGAAGGGTTCCCAATCCCCGACAAGACTGGTACCCTTTCACGTCCAAATCTCTCAAACTCCGGGAGAGATTCTCAAAACCGAGGTTCACATGTTTCGAGTTCCTCTCAACATTTTGGAAATCCCGCTGAAACTTTGGACATTCTCGCGAAGGGTTCCCAATCCCCGACAAGACTGGTACCCTTTCACGTCCAAATCTCTCAAACTCCGGGAGAGATTCTCAAAACCGAGGTTGACATGTTTCGAGTTCCTCTCAACATTTTGGAAATCCCGCTGAAACTTTGGACATTCTCGCGAAGGGTTCCCAATCCCCGACAAGACTGGTACCCTTTCACGTCCAAATCTCTCAAACTCCGGGAGAGATTCTCAAAACCGAGGTTGACATGTTTCGAGTTCCTCTCAACATTTTGGAAATCCCGCTGAAACTTTGGACATTCTCGCGAAGGGTTCCCAATCCCCGACAAGACTGGTACCCTTTCACGTCCAAATCTCTCAAACTCCGGGAGAGATTCTCAAAACCAAGGTTGACATGATTAGAGTTCCTCTCAACATTTTGGAAATCCCGCTGAAACTTTGGACATTCTGGCGAAGGGTTCCCAGTCCCCGACAAGACTGGTACCCTTTCACGTCCAAATCTCTCAAACTCCGGGAGAGATTCTCAAAACCGAGGTTGACATGTTTCGAGTTCCTCTCAACATTTTGGAAATCCCGCTGAAACTTTGGACATTCTCGCGAAGGGTTCCCAATCCCCGACAAGACTGGTACCCTTTCACGTCCAAATCTCTCAAACTCCGGGAGAGATTCTCAAAACCAAGGTTGACATGTTTCGAGTTCCTCTCAACATTTTGGAAATCCCGCTGAAACTTTGGACATTCTGGCGAAGGGTTCCCAATCCCCGACAAGACTGGTACCCTTTCACGTCCAAATCTCTCGAACTCCGGGAGAGATTCTCAAAACCAAGGTTGACATGTTTCGAGTTCCTCTCAACATTTTGGAAATCCCGCTGAAACTTTGGACATTCTGGCGAAGGGTTCCCAATCCCCGACAAGACTGGTACCCTTTCACGTCCAAATCTCTCCAACTCCGGGAGAGATTCTCAAAACCGAGGTTGACATGTTTCGAGTTCCTCTCAACATTTTGGAAATCCCGCTGAAACTTTGGACATTCTGGCGAAGGGTTCCCAATCCCCGACAAGACTGGTACCCTTTCACGTCCAAATCTCTCAAACTCCGGGAGAGATTCTCAAAACCGAGGTTGACATGTTTCGAGTTCCTCTCACCATTTTGGAAATCCCGCTGAAACTTTGGACATTCTGGCGAAGGGTTCCCAATCCCCGACAAGACTGGTACCCTTTCACGTCCAAATCTCTCAAACTCCGGGAGAGATTCTCAAAACCAAGGTTGACATGTTTCGAGTTCCTCTCAACATTTTGGAAATCCCGCTGAAACTTTGGACATTCTCGCGAAGGGTTCCCAATCCCTGACAAGACTGGTACCCTTTCACGTCCAAATCTCTCAAACTCCGGGAGAGATTCTCAAAACCAAGGTTGACATGTTTCGAGTTCCTCTCAACATTTTGGAAATCCCGCTGAAACTTTGGACATTCTGGCGAAGGGTTCCCAATCCCCGACAAGACTGGTACCCTTTCACGTCCAAATCTCTCAAACTCCGGGAGAGATTCTCAAAACCAAGGTTGACATGTTTCGAGTTCCTCTCAACATTTTGGAAATCCCGCTGAAACTTTGGACATTCTGGCGAAGGGTTCCCAATCCCCGACAAGACTGGTACCCTTTCACGTCCAAATCTCTCAAACTCCGGGAGAGATTCTCAAAACCAAGGTTGACATGTTTCGAGTTCCTCTCAACATTTTGGAAATCCCGCTGAAACTTTGGACACACTGGCGAAGGGTTCCCAATCCCCGACAAGACTGGTACCCTTTCACGTCCAAATCTCTCAAACTCCGGGAGAGATTCTCAAAACCAAGGTTGACATGTTTCGAGTTCCTCTCAACATTTTGGAAATCCCGCTGAAACTTTGGACATTCTCGCGAAGGGTTCCCAATCCCCGACAAGACTGGTACCCTTTCACGTCCAAATCTCTCGAACTCCGGGAGAGATTCTCAAAACCAAGGTTGACATGTTTCGAGTTCCTCTCAACATTTTGGAAATCCCGCTGAAACTTTGGACATTCTCGCGAAGGGTTCCCAATCCCCGACAAGACTGGTACCCTTTCACGTCCAAATCTCTCAAACTCCGGGAGAGATTCTCAAAACCGAGGTTGACATGTTTCGAGTTCCTCTCAACATTTTGGAAATCCCGCTGAAACTTTGGACATTCTGGCGAAGGGTTCCCAATCCCCGACAAGACTGGTACCCTTTCACGTCCAAATCTCTCAAACTCCGGGAGAGATTCTCAAAACCGAGGTTCACATGTTTCGAGTTCCTCTCAACATTTTGGAAATCCCGCTGAAACTTTGGACATTCTGGCGAAGGGTTCCCAATCCCCGACAAGACTGGTACCCTTTCACGTCCAAATCTCTCAAACTCCGGGAGAGATTCTCAAAACCGAGGTTGACATGTTTCGAGTTCCTCTCAACATTTTGGAAATCCCGCTGAAACTTTGGACATTCTGGCGAAGGGTTCCCAATCCCCGACAAGACTGGTACCCTTTCACGTCCAAATCTCTCAAACTCCGGGAGAGATTCTCAAAACCGAGGTTGACATGTTTCGAGTTCCTCTCAACATTTTGGAAATCCCGCTGAAACTTTGGACATTCTCGCGAAGGGTTCCCAATCCCCGACAAGACTGGTAACCTTTCATGTCCAAATCTCTCAAACTCCGGGAGAGATTCTCAAAACCAAGGTTGACATGATTAGAGTTCCTCTCAACATTTTGGAAATCCCGCTGAAACTTTGGACATTCTGGCGAAGGGTTCCCAGTCCCCGACAAGACTGGTACCCTTTCACATCCAAATCTCTCAAACTCCGGGAGAGATTCTCAAAACCGAGGTTGACATGTTTCGAGTTCCTCTCAACATTTTGGAAATCCCGCTGAAACTTTGGACATTCTCGCGAAGGGTTCCCAATCCCCGACAAGACTGGTACCCTTTCACGTCCAAATCTCTCAAACTCCGGGAGAGATTCTCAAAACCAAGGTTGACATGTTTCGAGTTCCTCTCAACATTTTGGAAATCCCGCTGAAACTTTGGACATTCTGGCGAAGGGTTCCCAATCCCCGACAAGACTGGTACCCTTTCACGTCCAAATCTCTCGAACTCCGGGAGAGATTCTCAAAACCAAGGTTGACATGATTCGAGTTCCTCTCAACATTTTGGAAATCCCGCTGAAACTTTGGACATTCTGGCGAAGGGTTCCCAATCCCCGACAAGACTGGTACCCTTTCACGTCCAAATCTCTCCAACTCCGGGAGAGATTCTCAAAACCGAGGTTGACATGTTTCGAGTTCCTCTCAACATTTTGGAAATCCCGCTGAAACTTTGGACATTCTCGCGAAGGGTTCCCAATCCCCGACAAGACTGGTACCCTTTCACGTCCAAATCTCTCAAACTCCGGGAGAGATTCTCAAAACCGAGGTTGACATGTTTCGAGTTCCTCTCAACATTTTGGAAATCCCGCTGAAACTTTGGACATTCTCGCAAAGGGTTCCCAATCCCCGACAAGACTGGTACCCTTTCACGTCCAAATCTCTCAAACTCTGGGAGAGATTCTCAAAACCAAGGTTGACATGTTTCGAGTTCCTCTCAACATTTTGGAAATCCCGCTGAAACTTTGGACATTCTCGCGAAGGGTTCCCAATCCCCGACAAGACTGGTACCCTTTCACGTCCAAATCTCTCAAACTCAGGGAGAGATTCTCAAAACCGAGGTTGACATGTTTCGAGTTCCTCTCAACATTTTGGAAATCCCGCTGAAACTTTGGACATTCTCGCGAAGGGTTCCCAATCCCCGACAAGACTGGTACCCTTTCATGTCCAAATCTCTCAAACTCCTGGAGAGATTCTCAAAACCAAGGTTGACATGTTTCGAGTTCCTCTCAACATTTTGGAAATCCCGCTGAAACTTTGGACATTCTGGCGAAGGGTTCCCAATCCCCGACAAGACTGGTACCCTTTCACGTCCAAATCTCTCAAACTCCGGGAGAGATTCTCAAAACCAAGGTTGACCTGATTAGAGTTCCTCTCAACATTTTGGAAATCCCGCTGAAACTTTGGACATTCTGGCGAAGGGTTCCCAATCCCCGACAAGACTGGTACCCTTTCACGTCCAAATCTCTCAAACTCCGGGAGAGATTCTCAAAACCAAGGTTGACATGTTTCGAGTTCCTTTCAACATTTTGGAAATCCCGCTGAAACTTCGGACATTCTCGCGAAGGGTTCCCAATCCCCGACAAGACTGGTACCCTTTCACGTCCAAATCTCTCAAACTCCGGGAGAGATTCTCAAAACCAAGGTTGACATGTTTCGAGTTCCTCTCAACATTTTGGAAATCCCGCTGAAACTTTGGACATTCTCGCGAAGGGTTCCCAATCCCCGACAAGACTGGTACCCTTTCACGTCCAAATCTCTCAAACTCCGGGAGAGATTCTCAAAACCGAGGTTGACATGTTTCGAGTTCCTCTCAACATTTTGGAAATCCCGCTGAAACTTTGGACATTCTCGCGAAGGGTTCCCAATCCCCGACAAGACTGGTACCCTTTCACGTCCAAATCTCTCAAACTCCGGGAGAGATTCTCAAAACCAAGGTTGACATGATTAGAGTTCCTCTCAACTTTTTGGAAATCCCGCTGAAACTTTGGACATTCTCGCGAAGGGTTCCCAATCCCCGACAAGACTGGTACCCTTTCACGTCCAAATCTCTCAAACTCCGGGAGAGATTCTCAAAACCGAGGTTGACATGTTTCGAGTTCCTCTCAACATTTTGGAAATCCCGCTGAAACTTTGGACATTCTCGCGAAGGGTTCCCAATCCCCGACAAGACTGGTAACCTTTCATGTCCAAATCTCTCAAACTCCGGGAGAGATTCTCAAAACCAAGGTTGACATGATTAGAGTTCCTCTCAACATTTTGGAAATCCCGCTGAAACTTTGGACATTCTGGCGAAGGGTTCCCAATCCCCGACAAGACTGGTACCCTTTCACGTCCAAATCTCTCAAACTCCGGGAGAGATTCTCAAAACCGAGGTTGACATGTTTCGAGTTCCTCTCAACATTTTGGAAATCCCGCTGAAACTTTGGACATTCTGGCGAAGGGTTCCCAATCCCCGACAAGACTGGTACCCTTTCACGTCCAAATCTCTCAAACTCCGGGAGAGATTCTCAAAACCAAGGTTGACATGTTTCGAGTTCTTCTCAACATTTTGGAAATCCCGCTGAAACTTTGGACATTCTCGCGAAGGGTTCCCAATCCCCGACAAGACTGGTACCCTTTCACGTCCAAATCTCTCGAACTCCAGGAGAGATTCTCAAAACCAAGGTTGACATGTTTCGAGTTCCTTTCAACATTTTGGAAATCCCGCTGAAACTTTGGACATTCTCGCGAAGGGTTCCCAATCCCCGACAAGACTGGTACCCTTTCACGTCCAAATCTCTCAAACTCCGGGAGAGATTCTCAAAACCAAGGTTGACATGTTTCGAGTTCCTCTCAACATTTTGGAAATCCCGCTGAAACTTTGGACATTCTCGTTAAGGGTTCCCAATCCCCTACAAGACTGGTACCCTTTCACGTCCAAATCTCTCAAACTCCGGGAGAGATTCTCAAAACCAAGGTTGACATGTTTCGAGTTCCTCTCAACATTTTGGAAATCCCGCTGAAACTTTGGACATTCTGGCGAAGGGTTCCCAATCCCCGACAAGACTGGTACCCTTTCACGTCCAAATCTCTCAAACTCCGGGAGAGATTCTCAAAACCCAGGTTGACATGTTTCGAGTTCCTCTCAACATTTTGGAAATCCCGCTGAAACTTTGGACATTCTCGCGAAGGGTTCCCAATCCCCGACAAGACTGGTACCCTTTCACGTCCAAATCTCTCAAACTCCGGGAGAGATTCTCAAAACCAAGGTTGACATGTTTCGAGTTCCTCTCAACATTTTGGAAATCCCGCTGAAACTTTGGACATTCTGGCGAAGGGTTCCCAATCCCCGACAAGACTGGTACCCTTTCACGTCCAAATCTCTCAAACTCCGGGAGAGATTCTCAAAACCGAGGTTGACATGTTTCGAGTTCCTCTCACCATTTTGGAAATCCCGCTGAAACTTTGGACATTCTGGCGAAGGGTTCCCAATCCCCGACAAGACTGGTACCCTTTCACGTCCAAATCTCTCAAACTCCGGGAGAGATTCTCAAAACCAAGGTTGACATGTTTCGAGTTCCTCTCAACATTTTGGAAATCCCGCTGAAACTTTGGACATTCTCGCGAAGGGTTCCCAATCCCTGACAAGACTGGTACCCTTTCACGTCCAAATCTCTCAAACTCCGGGAGAGATTCTCAAAACCAAGGTTGACATGTTTCGAGTTCCTCTCAACATTTTGGAAATCCCGCTGAAACTTTGGACATTCTCGCGAAGGGTTCCCAATCCCCGACAAGACTGGTACCCTTTCACGTCCAAATCTCTCAAACTCCGGGAGAGATTCTCAAAACCAAGGTTGACATGTTTCGAGTTCCTCTCAACATTTTGGAAATCCCGCTGAAACTTTGGACATTCTGGCGAAGGGTTCCCAATCCCCGACAAGACTGGTACCCTTTCACGTCCAAATCTCTCAAACTCCGGGAGAGATTCTCAAAACCAAGGTTGACATGTTTCGAGTTCCTCTCAACATTTTGGAAATCCCGCTGAAACTTTGGACACACTGGCGAAGGGTTCCCAATCCCCGACAAGACTGGTACCCTTTCACGTCCAAATCTCTCAAACTCCGGGAGAGATTCTCAAAACCGAGGTTGACATGTTTCGAGTTCCTCTCAACATTTTGGAAATCCCGCTGAAACTTTGGACATTCTCGCGAAGGGTTCCCAATCCCCGACAAGACTGGTACCCTTTCACGTCCAAATCTCTCAAACTCCGGGAGAGATTCTCAAAACCAAGGTTGACATGTTTCGAGTTCCTCTCAACATTTTGGAAATCCCGCTGAAACTTTGGACATTCTCGCGAAGGGTTCCCAATCCCCGACAAGACTGGTACCCTTTCACGTCCAAATCTCTCAAACTCCGGGAGAGATTCTCAAAACCAAGGTTGACATGTTTCGAGTTCCTCTCAACATTTTGGAAATCCCGCTGAAACTTTGGACATTCTGGCGAAGGGTTCCCAATCCCCGACAAGACTGGTACCCTTTCACGTCCAAATCTCTCAAACTCCGGGAGAGATTCTCAAAACCGAGGTTGACATGTTTCGAGTTCCTCTCACCATTTTGGAAATCCCGCTGAAACTTTGGACATTCTGGCGAAGGGTTCCCAATCCCCGACAAGACTGGTACCCTTTCACGTCCAAATCTCTCAAACTCCGGGAGAGATTCTCAAAACCAAGGTTGACATGTTTCGAGTTCCTCTCAACATTTTGGAAATCCCGCTGAAACTTTGGACATTCTCGCGAAGGGTTCCCAATCCCTGACAAGACTGGTACCCTTTCACGTCCAAATCTCTCAAACTCCGGGAGAGATTCTCAAAACCAAGGTTGACATGTTTCGAGTTCCTCTCAACATTTTGGAAATCCCGCTGAAACTTTGGACATTCTCGCGAAGGGTTCCCAATCCCCGACAAGACTGGTACCCTTTCACGTCCAAATCTCTCAAACTCCGGGAGAGATTCTCAAAACCAAGGTTGACATGTTTCGAGTTCCTCTCAACATTTTGGAAATCCCGCTGAAACTTTGGACATTCTGGCGAAGGGTTCCCAATCCCCGACAAGACTGGTACCCTTTCACGTCCAAATCTCTCAAACTCCGGGAGAGATTCTCAAAACCAAGGTTGACATGATTCGAGTTCCTCTCAACATTTTGGAAATCCCGCTGAAACTTTGGACACACTGGCGAAGGGTTCCCAATCCCCGACAAGACTGGTACCCTTTCACGTCCAAATCTCTCAAACTCCGGGAGAGATTCTCAAAACCAAGGTTGACATGTTTCGAGTTCCTCTCAACATTTTGGAAATCCCGCTGAAACTTTGGACATTCTCGCGAAGGGTTCCCAATCCCCGACAAGACTGGTACCCTTTCACGTCCAAATCTCTCAAACTCCGGGAGAGATTCTCAAAACCAAGGTTGACATGTTTCGAGTTCCTCTCAACATTTTGGAAATCCCGCTGAAACTTTGGACATTCTCGCGAAGGGTTCCCAATCCCCGACAAGACTGGTACCCTTTCACGTCCAAATCTCTCAAACTCCGGGAGAGATTCTCAAAACCAAGGTTGACATGTTTCGAGTTCCTCTCAACATTTTGGAAATCCCGCTGAAACTTTGGACATTCTCGCGAAGGGTTCCCAATCCCCGACAAGACTGGTACCCTTTCACGTCCAAATCTCTCAAACTCCGGGAGAGATTCTCAAAACCGAGGTTGACATGTTTCGAGTTCCTCTCAACATTTTGGAAATCCCGCTGAAACTTTGGACATTCTGGCGAAGGGTTCCCAATCCCCGACAAGACTGGTACCCTTTCACGTCCAAATCTCTCAAACTCCGGGAGAGATTCTCAAAACCAAGGTTCACATGTTTCGAGTTCCTCTCAACATTTTGGAAATCCCGCTGAAACTTTGGACATTCTCACGAAGGGTTCCCAAACCCCGACAAGACTGGTACCCTTTCACGTCCAAATCTCTCAAACTCCGGGAGAGATTCTCAAAACCGAGGTTGACATGTTTCGAGTTCCTCTCAACATTTTGGAAATCCCGCTGAAACTTTGGACATTCTCGCGAAGGGTTCCCAATCCCCGACAAGACTGGTACCCTTTCACGTCCAAATCTCTCGAACTCCGGGAGAGATTCTCAAAACCAAGGTTGACATGTTTCGAGTTCCTCTCAACATTTTGGAAATCCCGCTGAAACTTTGGACATTCTCGCGAAGGGTTCCCAATCCCCGACAAGACTGGTACCCTTTCACGTCCAAATCTCTCAAACTCCGGGAGAGATTCTCAAAACCGAGGTTGACATGTTTCGAGTTCCTCTCAACATTTTGGAAATCCCGCTGAAACTTTGGACATTCTGGCGAAGGGTTCCCAATCCCCGACAAGACTGGTACCCTTTCACGTCCAAATCTCTCAAACTCCGGGAGAGATTCTCAAAACCAAGGTTGACATGTTTCGAGTTCCTCTCAACATTTTGGAAATCCCGCTGAAACTTTGGACATTCTCGCGAAGGGTTCCCAATCCCCGACAAGACTGGTACCCTTTCACGTCCAAATCTCTCAAACTCCGGGAGAGATTCTCAAAACCCAGGTTGACATGTTTCGAGTTCCTCTCAACATTTTGGAAATCCCGCTGAAACTTTGGACATTCTCGCGAAGGGTTCCCAATCCCCGACAAGACTGGTACCCTTTCACGTCCAAATCTCTCAAACTCCGGGAGAGATTCTCAAAACCGAGGTTGACATGTTTCGAGTTCCTCTCAACATTTTGGAAATCCCGCTGAAACTTTGGACATTCTCGCGAAGGGTTCCCAATCCCCGACAAGACTGGTACCCTTTCACGTCCAAATCTCTCAAACTCCGGGAGAGATTCTCAAAACCAAGGTTGACATGTTTCGAGTTCCTCTCAACATTTTGGAAATCCCGCTGAAACTTTGGACATTCTCGCGAAGGGTTCCCAATCCCCGACAAGACTGGTACCCTTTCACGTCCAAATCTCTCAAACTCCGGGAGAGATTCTCAAAACCAAGGTTGACATGTTTCGAGTTCTTCTCAACATTTTGGAAATCCCGCTGAAACTTTGGACATTCTCGCGAAGGGTTCCCAATCCCCGACAAGACTGGTACCCTTTCACGTCCAAATCTCTCAAACTCCAGGAGAGATTCTCAAAACCAAGGTTGACATGTTTCGAGTTCCTCTCAACATTTTGGAAATCCCGCTGAAACTTTGGACATTCTCGCGAAGGGTTCCCAATCCCCGACAAGACTGGTACCCTTTCACGTCCAAATCTCTCAAACTCCGGGAGAGATTCTCAAAACCGAGGTTGACATGTTTCGAGTTCCTCTCAACATTTTGGAAATCCCGCTGAAACTTTGGACATTCTCGCGAAGGGTTCCCAATCCCCGACAAGACTGGTAACCTTTCATGTCCAAATCTCTCAAACTCCGGGAGAGATTCTCAAAACCAAGGTTGACATGATTAGAGTTCCTCTCAACATTTTGGAAATCCCGCTGAAACTTTGGACATTCTGGCGAAGGGTTCCCAATCCCCGACAAGACTGGTACCCTTTCACGTCCAAATCTCTCAAACTCCGGGAGAGATTCTCAAAACCGAGGTTGACATGTTTCGAGTTCCTCTCAACATTTTGGAAATCCCGCTGAAACTTTGGACATTCTCGCGAAGGGTTCCCAATCCCCGACAAGACTGGTACCCTTTCACGTCCAAATCTCTCAAACTCCGGGAGAGATTCTCAAAACCAAGGTTGACATGTTTCGAGTTCCTCTCAACATTTTGGAAATCCCGCTGAAACTTTGGACATTCTCGCGAAGGCTTCCCAATCCCCTACAAGACTGGTACCCTTTCACGTCCAAATCTCTCAAACTCCGGGAGAGATTCTCAAAACCCAGGTTGACATGTTTCGAGTTCCTCTCAACATTTTGGAAATCCCGCTGAAACTTTGGACATTCTCGCGAAGGGTTCCCAATCCCCGACAAGACTGGTACCCTTTCACGTCCAAATCTCTCAAACTCCGGGAGAGATTCTCAAAACCAAGGCTGACATGTTTCGAGTTCCTCTCAACATTTTGGAAATCCCGCTGAAACTTTGGACATTCTCGCGAAGGGTTCCCAATCCCCGACAAGACTGGTACCCTTTCACGTCCAAATCTCTCAAACTCCGGGAGAGATTCTCAAAACCAAGGTTGACATGTTTCGAGTTCCTCTCAACATTTTGGAAATCCCGCTGAAACTTTGGACATTCTCGCGAAGGGTTCCCAATCCCCGACAAGATTGGTACCCTTTCACGTCCAAATCTCTCAAACTCCGGGAGAGATTCTCAAAACCGAGGTTGACATGTTTCGAGTTCCTCTCACCATTTTGGAAATCCCGCTGAAACTTTGGACATTCTGGCGAAGGGTTCCCAATCCCCGACAAGACTGGTACCCTTTCACGTCCAAATCTCTCAAACTCCGGGAGAGATTCTCAAAACCAAGGTTGACATGTTTCGAGTTCCTCTCAACATTTTGGAAATCCCGCTGAAACTTTGGACATTCTCGCGAAGGGTTCCCAATCCCCGACAAGACTGGTACCCTTTCACGTCCAAATCTCTCAAACTCCGGGAGAGATTCTCAAAACCAAGGTTGACATGTTTCGAGTTCCTCTCAACATTTTGGAAATCCCGCTGAAACTTTGGACATTCTCGCGAAGGGTTCCCAATCCCCGACAAGACTGGTACCCTTTCACGTCCAAATCTCTCAAACTCCGGGAGAGATTCTCAAAACCAAGGTTGACATGTTTCGAGTTCCTCTCAACATTTTGGAAATCCCGCTGAAACTTTGGACATTCTGGCGAAGGGTTCCCAATCCCCGACAAGACTGGTACCCTTTCACGTCCAAATCTCTCAAACTCCGGGAGAGATTCTCAAAACCAAGGTTGACCTGTTTCGAGTTCCTCTCAACATTTTGGAAATCCCGCTGAAACTTTGGACATTCTCGCGAAGGGTTCCCAATCCCCGACAAGACTGGTACCCTTTCACGTCCAAATCTCTCAAACTCCGGGAGAGATTCTCAAAACCGAGGTTGACATGTTTCGAGTTCCTCTCAACATTTTGGAAATCCCACTGAAACTTTGGACATTCTCGCGAAGGGTTCCCAATCCCCGACAAGACTGGTACCCTTTCACGTCCAAATCTCTCAAACTCCGGGAGAGATTCTCAAAACCGAGGTTGACATGTTTCGAGTTCCTCTCAACATTTTGGAAATCCCGCTGAAACTTTGGACATTCTGGCGAAGGGTTCCCAATCCCCGACAAGACTGGTACCCTTTCACGTCCAAATCTCTCAAACTCCGGGAGAGATTCTCAAAACCGAGGTTGACATGTTTCGAGTTCCTCTCAACATTTTGGAAATCCCGCTGAAACTTTGGACATTCTCGCGAAGGGTTCCCAATCCCCGACAAGACTGGTACCCTTTCACGTCCAAATCTCTCAAACTCCGGGAGAGATTCTCAAAACCAAGGTTGACATGTTTCGAGTTCCTCTCAACATTTTGGAAATCCCGCTGAAACTTTGGACATTCTCGCGAAGGCTTCCCAATCCCCTACAAGACTGGTACCCTTTCACGTCCAAATCTCTCAAACTCCGGGAGAGATTCTCAAAACCCAGGTTGACATGTTTCGAGTTCCTCTCAACATTTTGGAAATCCCGCTGAAACTTTGGACATTCTCGCGAAGGGTTCCCAATCCCCGACAAGACTGGTACCCTTTCACGTCCAAATCTCTCAAACTCCGGGAGAGATTCTCAAAACCAAGGCTGACATGTTTCGAGTTCCTCTCAACATTTTGGAAATCCCGCTGAAACTTTGGACATTCTCGCGAAGGGTTCCCAATCCCCGACAAGACTGGTACCCTTTCACGTCCAAATCTCTCAAACTCCGGGAGAGATTCTCAAAACCGAGGTTGACATGTTTCGAGTTCCTCTCAACATTTTGGAAATCCCGCTGAAACTTTGGACATTCTCGCGAAGGGTTCCCAATCCCCGACAAGACTGGTACCCTTTCACGTCCAAATCTCTCAAACTCCGGGAGAGATTCTCAAAACCGAGGTTGACATGTTTCGAGTTCCTCTCAACATTTTGGAAATCCCGCTGAAACTTTGGACATTCTCGCGAAGGGTTCCCAATCCCCGACAAGACTGGTACCCTTTCACGTCCAAATCTCTCAAACTCCGGGAGAGATTCTCAAAACCAAGGTTGACATGTTTCGAGTTCCTCTCAACATTTTGGAAATCCCGCTGAAACTTTGGACATTCTCGCGAAGGGTTCCCAATCCCCGACAAGACTGGTACCCTTTCACGTCCAAATCTCTCAAACTCCGGGAGAGATTCTCAAAACCAAGGTTCACATGTTTCGAGTTCCTCTCAACATTTTGGAAATCCCGCTGAAACTTTGGACATTCTCGCGAAGGGTTCCCAATCCCCGACAAGACTGGTACCCTTTCACGTCCAAATCTCTCAAACTCCGGGAGAGATTCTCAAAACCAAGGTTGACATGTTTCGAGTTCCTCTCAACATTTTGGAAATCCCGCTGAAACTTTGGACATTCTCGTGAAGGGTTCCCAATCCCCGACAAGACTGGTACCCTTTCACGTCCAAATCTCTCAAACTCCGGGAGAGATTCTCAAAACCAAGGTTGACCTGATTCGAGTTCCTCTCAACATTTTGGAAATCCCGCTGAAACTTTGGACATTCTCGCGAAGGGTTCCCAATCCCCGACAAGACTGGTACCCTTTCACGTCCAAATCTCTCAAACTCCGGGAGAGATTCTCAAAACCAAGGTTGACATGTTTCGAGTTCCTCTCAACATTTTGGAAATCCCGCTGAAACTTTGGACATTCTCGCGAAGGGTTCCCAATCCCCGACAAGACTGGTACCCTTTCACGTCCAAATCTCTCAAACTCCGGGAGAGATTCTCAAAACCGAGGTTGACATGTTTCGAGTTCCTCTCAACATTTTGGAAATCCCGCTGAAACTTTGGACATTCTCGCGAAGGGTTCCCAATCCCCGACAAGACTGGTACCCTTTCACGTCCAAATCTCTCAAACTCCGGGAGAGATTCTCAAAACCGAGGTTGACATGTTTCGAGTTCCTCTCAACATTTTGGAAATCCCGCTGAAACTTTGGACATTCTGGCGAAGGGTTCCCAATCCCCGACAAGACTGGTACCCTTTCACGTCCAAATCTCTCAAACTCCGGGAGAGATTCTCAAAACCAAGGTTGACATGTTTCGAGTTCCTCTCAACATTTTGGAAATCCCGCTGAAACTTTGGACATTCTCGCGAAGGGTTCCCAATCCCCGACAAGACTGGTACCCTTTCACGTCCAAATCTCTCAAACTCCGGGAGAGATTCTCAAAACCAAGGTTCACATGTTTCGAGTTCCTCTCAACATTTTGGAAATCCCGCTGAAACTTTGGACATTCTCGCGAAGGGTTCCCAATCCCCGACAAGACTGGTACCCTTTCACGTCCAAATCTCTCAAACTCCGGGAGAGATTCTCAAAACCAAGGTTGACATGTTTCGAGTTCCTCTCAACATTTTGGAAATCCCGCTGAAACTTTGGACATTCTCGTGAAGGGTTCCCAATCCCCGACAAGACTGGTACCCTTTCACGTCCAAATCTCTCAAACTCCGGGAGAGATTCTCAAAACCAAGGTTGACCTGATTCGAGTTCCTCTCAACATTTTGGAAATCCCGCTGAAACTTTGGACATTCTCGCGAAGGGTTCCCAATCCCCGACAAGACTGGTACCCTTTCACGTCCAAATCTCTCAAACTCCGGGAGAGATTCTCAAAACCAAGGTTGACATGTTTCGAGTTCCTCTCAACATTTTGGAAATCCCGCTGAAACTTTGGACATTCTCGCGAAGGGTTCCCAATCCCCGACAAGACTGGTACCCTTTCACGTCCAAATCTCTCAAACTCCGGGAGAGATTCTCAAAACCCAGGTTGACATGTTTCGAGTTCCTCTCAACATTTTGGAAATCCCGCTGAAACTTTGGACATTCTCGCGAAGGGTTCCCAATCCCCGACAAGACTGGTACCCTTTCACGTCCAAATCTCTCAAACTCCGGGAGAGATTCTCAAAACCGAGGTTGACATGTTTCGAGTTCCTCTCAACATTTTGGAAATCCTGCTGAAACTTTGGACATTCTGGCGAAGGGTTCCCAATCCCCGACAAGACTGGTACCCTTTCACGTCCAAATCTCTCAAACTCCGGGAGAGATTCTCAAAACCAAGGTTGACATGTTTCGAGTTCCTCTCAACATTTTGGAAATCCCGCTGAAACTTTGGACATTCTCGCGAAGGGTTCCCAATCCCCGACAAGACTGGTACCCTTTCACGTCCAAATCTCTCAAACTCCGGGAGAGATTCTCAAAACCAAGGTTGACATGTTTCGAGTTCTTCTAAACATTTTGGAAATCCCGCTGAAACTTTGGACATTCTCGCGAAGGGTTCCCAATCCCCGACAAGACTGGTACCCTTTCACGTCCAAATCTCTCGAACTCCAGGAGAGATTCTCAAAACCAAGGTTGACATGTTTCGAGTTCCTCTCAACATTTTGGAAATCCTGCTGAAACTTTGGACATTCTCGCGAAGGGTTCCCAATCCCCGACAAGACTGGTACCCTTTCACGTCCAAATCTCTCAAACTCCGGGAGAGATTCTCAAAACCAAGGTTGACATGTTTCGAGTTCCTCTCAACATTTTGGAAATCCCGCTGAAACTTTGGACATTCTCGCGAAGGGTTCCCAATCCCCGACAAGACTGGTACCCTTTCACGTCCAAATCTCTCAAACTCCGGGAGAGATTCTCAAAACCGAGGTTGACATGTTTCGAGTTCCTCTCAACATTTTGGAAATCCCGCTGAAACTTTGGACATTCTCGCGAAGGGTTCCCAATCCCCGACAAGACTGGTACCCTTTCACGTCCAAATCTCTCAAACTCCGGGAGAGATTCTCAAAACCAAGGTTGACATGTTTCGAGTTCCTCTCAACATTTTGGAAATCCCGCTGAAACTTTGGACATTCTCGCGAAGGGTTCCCAATCCCCAACAAGACTGGTACCCTTTCACGTCCAAATCTCTCAAACTCCGGGAGAGATTCTCAAAACCAAGGTTGACATGTTTCGAGTTCTTCTCAACATTTTGGAAATCCCGCTGAAACTTTGGACATTCTCGCGAAGGGTTCCCAATCCCCGACAAGACTGGTACCCTTTCACGTCCAAATCTCTCGAACTCCAGGAGAGATTCTCAAAACCAAGGTTGACATGATTCGAGTTCCTCTCAACATTTTGGAAATCCCGCTGAAACTTTGGACATTCTCGCGAAGGGTTCCCAATCCCCGACAAGACTGGTACCCTTTCACGTCCAAATCTCTCAAACTCCGGGAGAGATTCTCAAAACCCAGGTTGACATGTTTCGAGTTCCTCTCAACATTTTGGAAATCCCGCTGAAACTTTGGACATTGTGGCGAAGGGTTCCCAATCCCCGACAAGACTGGTACCCTTTCACGTCCAAATCTCTCAAACTCCGGGAGAGATTCTCAAAACCGAGGTTGACATGTTTCGAGTTCCTCTCAACATTTTGGAAATCCCGCTGAAACTTTGGACATTCTCGCGAAGGGTTCCCAATCCCCGACAAGACTGGTACCCTTTCACGTCCAAATCTCTCAAACTCCGGGAGAGATTCTCAAAACCAAGGTTGACATGTTTCGAGTTCCTCTCAACATTTTGGAAATCCCGCTGAAACTTTGGACATTCTCGCGAAGGGTTCCCAATCCCCGACAAGACTGGTACCCTTTCACGTCCAAATCTCTCAAACTCCGGGAGAGATTCTCAAAACCAAGGTTGACATGTTTCGAGTTCCTCTCAACATTTTGGAAATCCCGCTGAAACTTTGGACATTCTCGCGAAGGGTTCCCAATCCCCGACAAGACTGGTACCCTTTCACGTCCAAATCTCTCAAACTCCGGGAGAGATTCTCAAAACCGAGGTTGACATGTTTCGAGTTCCTCTCAACATTTTGGAAATCCCGCTGAAACTTTGGACATTCTCGCGAAGGGTTCCCAATCCCCGACAAGACTGGTACCCTTTCACGTCCAAATCTCTCAAACTCCGGGAGAGATTCTCAAAACCAAGGTTGACATGTTTCGAGTTCCTCTCAACATTTTGGAAATCCCGCTGAAACTTTGGACATTCTCGCGAAGGGTTCCCAATCCCCGACAAGACTGGTACCCTTTCACGTCCAAATCTCTCAAACTCCGGGAGAGATTCTCAAAACCAAGGTTGACATGTTTCGAGTTCCTCTCAACATTTTGGAAATCCCGCTGAAACTTTGGACATTCTCGCGAAGGGTTCCCAATCCCCGACAAGACTGGTACCCTTTCACGTCCAAATCTCTCAAACTCCGGGAGAGATTCTCAAAACCAAGGTTGACATGTTTCGAGTTCCTCTCAACATTTTGGAAATCCCGCTGAAACTTTGGACATTCTCGCGAAGGGTTCCCAATCCCCGACAAGACTGGTACCCTTTCACGTCCAAATCTCTCAAACTCCGGGAGAGATTCTCAAAACCAAGGTTGACATGTTTCGAGTTCCTCTCAACATTTTGGAAATCCCGCTGAAACTTTGGACATTCTCGCGAAGGGTTCCCAATCCCCGACAAGACTGGTACCTTTCACGTCCAAATCTCTCGAGAGATTCTCAAAACCAAGGTTGACATGTTTCGAGTTCCTCTCAACATTTTGGAAATCCCGCTGAAACTTTGGACATTCTCGCGAAGGGTTCCCAATCCCCGACAAGACTGGTACCCTTTCACGTCCAAATCTCTCAAACTCCGGGAGAGATTCTCAAAACCAAGGTTGACATGTTTCGAGTTCCTCTCAACATTTTGGAAATCCCGCTGAAACTTTGGACATTCTCGCGAAGGGTTCCCAATCCCCGACAAGACTGGTACCCTTTCACGTCCAAATAAGGTTGACATGTTTCGAGTTCCTCTCAACATTTTGGAAATCCCGCTGAAACTTTGGACATTCTCGCGAAGGGTTCCCAATCCCCGACAAGACTGGTACCCTTTCACGTCCAAATCTCTCAAACTCCGGGAGAGATTCTCAAAACCGAGTTGACATGTTTCGAGTTCCTCTCAACATTTTGGAAATCCCGCTGAAACTTTGGACATTCTCGCGAAGGGTTCCCAATCCCCGACAAGACTGGTACCCTTTCACGTCCAAATCTCTCAAACTCCGGGAGAGATTCTCAAAACCGAGGTTGACATGTTTCGAGTTCCTCTCAACATTTTGGAAATCCCGCTGAAACTTTGGACATTCTCGCGAAGGGTTCAAAAACCGAGTTGACATGTTTCGAGTTCCTCTCACATTTTGAAATCCCGCTGAAATTGGACATTCAGGGTCCATCC
>NW_028116767.1:0-36122 GCF_964273445.1 Streptopelia decaocto
GCTAAAATTCCAGTTGAAATTTTTTCAAAGTCCCTTAAAAATTTTCCAATTTTTGTCCCAATTCTTCCCATTCCCATTGAAACTTTTCAAATCCCTCTCAAAATTGTTGAAATTCTCTTGAAGCTTTTAAAATTCTCTCTAGAATTTTCAAAATCCATGTCCACATGTTTACAATTTCACATAAAAAAATTGCTAAAATTCCAGTTGAAATTTTTTCAAAGTCCCTTAAAAATTTTCCAATTTTTGTCCCAATTCTTCCCATTCCCATTGAAACTTTTCAAATCCCTCTCAAAAGTGTTGAAATTCTCTTGAAGCTTTTAAAATTCTCTCTAGAATTTTCAAAATCCATGGCCACATGTTCACAATTTCACGTCAAAAAATGGCTAAAATTCCAGTTGAAATTTTTTCAAAGTCCCTTAAAAATTTTCCAATTTTTGTCCCAATTCTTCCCATTCCCATTGAAACTTTTCAAATCCCTCTCAAAATTGTTGAAATTCTGTTGAAGCTTTTAAAATTCTCTCTAGAATTTTCAAAATCCATGTCCACATGTTTACAATTTCACGTAAAAAAAATGCTAAAATTCCAGTTGAAATTTTTTCAAAGTCCCTTAAAAATTTTCCAATTTTTGTCCCAATTCTTCCCATTCCCATTGAAACTTTTCAAATCCCTCTCAAAATTGTTGAAATTCTCTTGAAGCTTTTAAAATTCTCTCTAGAATTTTCAAAATCCATGTCCACATGTTTACAATTTCACGTCAAAAAATGGCTAAAATTCCAGTTGAAATTTTTTCAAAGTCCCTTAAAAATTTTCCAATTTTTGTCCCAATTCTTCCCATTCCCATTGAAACTTTTCAAATCCCTCTCAAAATTGTTGAAATTCTCTTGAAGCTTTTAAAATTCTCTCTAGAATTTTCAAAATCCATGGCCACATGTTTACAATTTCACGTCAAAAAATGGCTAAAATTCCAGTTGAAATTTTTTCAAGTCCCTTAAAAATTTTCCAATTTTTGTCCCAATTCTTCCCTTTCCCATTGAAAACTTTTCAAATCCCTCTCAAAATTGTTGAAATTCTGTTGAAGCTTTTAAAATTCTCTCTAGAATTTTCAAAATCCATGGCCACATGTTTACAATTTCTCGTCAAAAAATGGCTAAAATTCCAGTTGAAATTTTTTCAAAGTCCCTTAAAAATTTTCCAATTTTTGTCCCAATTCTTCCCATTCCCATTGAAACTTTTCAAATCCCTCTCAAAATTGTTGAAATTCTCTTGAAGCTTTTAAAATTCTCTCTAGAATTTTCAAAATCCATGTCCACATGTTTACAATTTCACATAAAAAAATTGCTAAAATTCCAGTTGAAATTTTTCAAAGTCCCTTAAAAATTTTCCAATTTTGTCCCAATTCTTCCCATTCCCATTGAAACTTTTCAAATCCCTCTCAAAATGGTTGAAATTCTGTTGAAGCTTTTAAAATTCTCTCTAGAATTTTCAAAATCCATGTCCACATGTTTACAATTTCACGTCAAAAAATGGCTAAAATTCCAGTTGAAATTTTTTCAAATTCCCTTAAAAATTTTCCAATTTTTGTCCCAATTCTTCCCATTCCCATTCAAACTTTTCAAATCCCTCTCAAAATTGTTGAAATTCTCTTGAAGCTTTTAAAATTCTCTCTAGAAATTTCAAAATCCATGTCCACATGTTTACAATTTCACGTCAAAAAATGGCTAAAATTCCAGTTGAAATTTTTTCAAAGTCCCTGAAAAATTTTCCAATTTTTGTCCCAATTCTTCCCATTCCCATTGAAACTTTTCAAATCCCTCTCAAAAGTGTTGAAATTCTGTTGAAGCTTTTAAAATTCTCTCTAGAATTTTCAAAATCCATGTCCACATGTTTACAATTTCACGTCAAAAAATGGCTAAAATTCCAGTTGAAATTTTTTCAAAGTCCCTTCAAAATTTTCCAATTTTTGTCCCAATTCTTCCCATTCCCATTGAAACTTTTCAAATCCCTCTCAAAATTGTTGAAATTCTCTTGAAGCTTTTAAAATTCTCTCTAGAATTTTCAAAATCCATGGCCACATGTTTACAATTTCACGTCAAAAAATGGCTAAAATTCCAGTTGAAATTTTTCAAAGTCCCTTCAAAATTTCCAATTTTTGTCCCAATTCTTCCCATTCCATTGAAACTTTTCAAATCCCTCTCAAAATTGTTGAAATTCTGTTGAAGCTTTTAAAATTCTCTCTAGAATTTTCAAAATCCATGTCCACATGTTTACAATTTCGCGTCAAAAAATGGCTAAAATTCCAGTTGAAATTTTTTCAAAGTCCCTTAAAAATTTTCCAATTTTTGTCCCAATTCTTCCCATTCCCATTGAAACTTTTCAAATCCCTCTCAAAATTGTTGAAATTCTGTTGAAGCTTTTAAAATTCTCTCTAGAATTTTCAAAATCCATGTCCACGTTTACAATTTCACATAAAAAAATTGCTAAAATTCCAGTTGAAATTTTTTCAAAGTCCCTTAAAAATTTTCCAATTTTTGTCCCAATTCTTCCCATTCCCATTGAAACTTTTCAAATCCCTCTCAAAATGGTTGAAATTCTGTTGAAGCTTTTAAAATTCTCTCTAGAATTTTCAAAATCCATGTCCACATGTTTACAATTTCACGTCAAAAAATGGCTAAAATTCCAGTTGAAATTTTTTCAAATTCCCTTAAAAATTTTCCAATTTTTGTCCCAATTCTTCCCATTCCCATTCAAACTTTTCAAATCCCTCTCAAAATTGTTGAAATTCTGTTGAAGCTTTTAAAATTCTCTCTAGAATTTTCAAAATCCATGTCCACATGTTTACAATTTCACGTAAAAAAAATGCTAAAATTCCAGTTGAAATTTTTTCAAAGTCCCTTCAAAATTTTCCAATTTTTGTCCCAATTCTTCCCATTCCCATTGAAACTTTTCAAATCCCTCTCAAAATTGTTGAAATTCTGTTGAAGCTTTTAAAATTCTCTCTAGAATTTTCAAAATCCATGTCCACATGTTTACAATTTCACGTCAAAAAATGGCTAAAATTCCAGTTGAAATTTTTTCAAAGTCCCTTAAAAATTTTCCAATTTTTGTCCCAATTCTTCCCATTCCCATTGAAACTTTTCAAATCCCTCTCAAAATTGTTGAAATTCTCTTGAAGCTTTTAAAATTCTCTCTAGAATTTTCAAAATCCATGTCCACATGTTTACAATTTCACGTCAAAAAATGGCTAAAATTCCAGTTGAAATTTTTTCAAAGTCCCTGAAAAATTTTCCAATTTTTGTCCCAATTCTTCCCATTCCCATTGAAACTTTTCAAATCCCTCTCAAAAGTGTTGAAATTCTGTTGAAGCTTTTAAAATTCTCTCTAGAATTTTCAAAATCCATGTCCACATGTTTACAATTTCACGTCAAAAAATGGCTAAAATTCCAGTTGAAATTTTTTCAAAGTCCCTTAAAAATTTTCCAATTTTTGTCCCAATTCTTCCCATTCCCATTGAAACTTTTCAAATCCCTCTCAAAATTGTTGAAATTCTGTTGAAGCTTTTAAAATTCTCTCTAGAATTTTCAAAATCCACTTCAACATGTTTACAATTTCACGTCAAAAAATTGCTAAAATTCCAGTTGAAATTTTTTCAAAGTCCCTTAAAAATTTTCCAATTTTTGTCCCAATTCTTCCCATTCCCATTGAAACTTTTCAAATCCCTCTCAAAATTGTTGAAATTCTGTTGAAGCTTTTAAAATTCTCTCTAGAATTTTCAAAATCCATGTCCACATGTTTACAATTTCACGTAAAAAAAATGCTAAAATTCCAGTTGAAATTTTTTCAAAGTCCCTTAAAAATTTTCCAATTTTTGTCCCAATTCTTCCCATTCCCATTGAAACTTTTCAAATCCCTCTCAAAATTGTTGAAATTCTCTTGAAGCTTTTAAAATTCTCTCTAGAATTTACAAAATCCATGTCCACATGTTTACAATTTCATGTCAAAAAATGGCTAAAATTCCAGTTGAAATTTTTTCCAAGTCCCTTAAAAATTTTCCAATTTTTGTCCCAATTCTTCCCATTCCCATTGAAACTTTTCAAATCCCTCTCAAAATTGTTGAAATTCTGTTGAAGCTTTTAAAATTCTCTCTAGAATTTTCAAAATCCATGGCCACATGTTTAGAATTTCACATAAAAAAATTGCTAAAATTCCAGTTGAAATTTTTTCAAAGTCCCTGAAAAATTTTCCAATTTTTGTCTCAATTCTTCCCATTCCCATTGAAACTTTTCAAATCCCTCTCAAAAATGTTGAAATTCTCTTGAAGCTTTTAAATTCTCTCTAGAATTTTCAAAATCCATGGCCACATGTTTACAATTTCACGTCAAAAAATGGCTAAAATTCCAGTTGAAATTTTTTCAAAGTCCCTTAAAAATTTTCCAATTTTTGTCCCAATTCTTCCCATTCCCATTGAAACTTTTCAAATCCCTCTCAAAATTGTAGAAATTCTGTTAAAGCTTTTAAAATTCTCTCTAGAATTTTCAAAATCCATGTCCACATGTTTACAATTTCACGTCAAAAAATGGCTAAAATTCCAGTTGAAATTTTTTCAAAGTCCCTTAAAAATTTTCCAATTTTTGTCCCAATTCTTCCCATTCCCATTGAAACTTTTCAAATCCCTCTCAAAATTGTTGAAATTCTCTTGAAGCTTTTAAAATTCTCTCTAGAATTTTCAAAAATCCATGTCCACATGTTTACACTTTCACGTAAAAAATGGCTAAAATTCCAGTTGAAATTTTTTCAAAGTCCCTTAAAAATTTCCAATTTTTGTCCCAATTCTTCCCATTCCCATTGAAACTTTTCAAATCCCTCTCAAAATTGTAGAAATTCTGTTAAAGCTTTTAAAATTCTCTCTAGAATTTTCAAAATCCATGTCCACATGTTTACAATTTCACGTCAAAAAATGGGTAAAATTCCAGTTGAAATTTTTTCCAAGTCCCTTAAAAATTTCCAATTTTTGTCCCAATTCTTCCCATTCCCATTGAAACTTTTCAAATCCCTCTCAAAATTGTTGAAATTCTCTTGAAGCCTTTAAAATTCTCTCTAGAATTTTCAAAATCCACTTCAACATGTTTACAATTTCACGTCAAAAAATGGCTAAAATTCCAGTTGAAATTTTTTCAAAGTCCCTTAAAAATTTTCCAATTTTTGTCCCAATTCTTCCCATTCCCATTGAAACTTTTCAAATCCCTCTCAAAATTGTTGAAATTCTCTTGAAGCTTTTAAATTCTCTCTAGAATTTCAAAATCCATGGCCACATGTTTACAATTTCACGTCAAAAAATTGCTAAAATTCCAGTTGAAATTTTTCAAAGTCCCTTAAAAATTTTCCAATTTTTGTCCCAATTCTTCCCATTCCCATTGAAACTTTTCAAATCCCTCTCAAAATTGTTGAAATTCTCTTGAAGCTTTTAAATTCTCTCTAGAATTTTCAAAATCCATGGCCACATGTTTACAATTTCACATAAAAAAATGGCTAAAATTCCAGTTGAAATTTTTTCAAAGTCCCTTAAAAATTTTCCAATTTTTGTCCCAATTCTTCCCATTCCCATTGAAACTTTCAAATCCCTCTCAAAATTGTAGAAATTCTGTTAAAGCTTTTAAAATTCTCTCTAGAATTTTCAAAATCCATGTCCACATGTTTACAATTTCACGTCAAAAAATGGCTAAAATTCCAGTTGAAATTTTTTCAAAGTCCCTTAAAAATTTTCCAATTTTTGTCCCAATTCTTCCCATTCCCATTGAAACTTTTCAAATCCCTCTCAAAATTGTTGAAATTCTCTTGAAGCTTTTAAAATTCTCTCTAGAATTTTCAAAAATCCATGTCCACATGTTTACACTTTCACGTCAAAAAATGGCTAAAATTCCAGTTGAAATTTTTTCAAAGTCCCTTAAAAATTTTCCAATTTTTGTCCCAATTCTTCCCATTCCCATTGAAACTTTTCAAATCCCTCTCAAAATTGTTGAAATTCTCTTGAAGCTTTTAAAATTCTCTCTAGAATTTACAAAATCCATGTCCACATGTTTACAATTTCATGTCAAAAAATGGCTAAAATTCCAGTTGAAATTTTTTCCAAGTCCCTTAAAAATTTCCAATTTTTGTCCCAATTCTTCCCATTCCCATTGAAACTTTTCAAATCCCTCTCAAAATTGTTGAAATTCTGTTGAAGCTTTTAAAATTCTCTCTAGAATTTTCAAAATCCATGGCCACATGTTTAGAATTTCACATAAAAAAATTGCTAAAATTCCAGTTGAAATTTTTTCAAAGTCCCTTAAAAATTTTCCAATTTTTGTCTCAATTCTTCCCATTCCCATTGAAACTTTTCAAATCCCTCTCAAAAATGTTGAAATTCTCTTGAAGCTTTTAAATTCTCTCTAGAATTTTCAAAATCCATGGCCACATGTTTACAATTTCACGTCAAAAAATGGCTAAAATTCCAGTTGAAATTTTTCAAAGTCCCTTAAAAATTTTCCAATTTTTGTCCCAATTCTTCCCATTCCCATTGAAACTTTTCAAATCCCTCTCAAAATTGTTGAAATTCTCTTGAAGCTTTTAAAATTCTCTCCAGAATTTTCAAAATCCATGTCCACATGTTTACAATTTCACGTCAAAAAATGGCTAAAATTCCAGTTGAAATTTTTTCAAAGTCCCTTAAAAATTTTCCAATTTTTGTCCCAATTCTTCCCATTCCCATTGAAACTTTTCAAAACCCTCTCAAAATTGTTGAAATTCTCTTGAAGCTTTTAAAATTCTCTCTAGAATTTTCAAAAATCCATGTCCACATGTTTACACTTTCACGTAAAAAAATGGCTAAAATTCCAGTTGAAATTTTTTCAAAGTCCCTTAAAAATTTTCCAATTTTTGTCCCAATTCTTCCCATTCCCATTGAAACTTTTCAAATCCCTCTCAAAATTGTTGAAATTCTCTTGAAGCTTTTAAAATTCTCTCTAGAATTTACAAAATCCACTTCAACATGTTTACAATTTCACGTCAAAAAATGGCTAAAATTCCAGTTGAAATTTTTTCAAAGTCCCTTCAAAATTTTACAATTTTTGTCCCAATTCTTCCCATTCCCATTAAAACTTTTCAAATCCCTCTCAAAATTGTTGAAATTCTGTTGAAGCTTTTAAATTCTCTCTAGAATTTTCAAAATCCATGTCCACATGTTTACAATTTCACGTAAAAAAATGGCTAAAATTCCAGTTGAAATTTTTTCAAAGTCCCTTAAAAATTTTCCAATTTTTGTCCCAATTCTTCCCATTCCCATTGAAACTTTTCAAATCCCTCTCAAAATTGTTGAAATTCTCTTGAAGCTTTTAAATTCTCTCTAGAATTTTCAAAATCCATGGCCACATGTTTACAATTTCACATAAAAAAATGGCTAAAATTCCAGTTGAAATTTTTTCAAAGTCCCTTAAAAATTTTCCAATTTTTGTCCCAATTCTTCCCATTCCCATTGAAACTTTTCAAATCCCTCTCAAAATTGTAGAAATTCTGTTAAAGCTTTTTAAAATTCTCTCTAGAATTTTCAAAATCCATGTCCACATGTTTACAATTTCACGTCAAAAAATGGGTAAAATTCCAGTTGAAATTTTTTCAAAGTCCCTTAAAAATTTTCCAATTTTTGTCCCAATTCTTCCCATTCCCATTGAAACTTTTCAAATCCCTCTCAAAATTGTTGAAATTCTGTTGAAGCTTTTAAAATTCTCTCTAGAATTTTCAAAAATCCATGTCCACATGTTTACACTTTCACGTAAAAAAATGGCTAAAATTCCAGTTGAAATTTTTTCAAAGTCCCTTAAAAATTTTCCAATTTTTGTCCCAATTCTTCCCATTCCCATTGAAACTTTTCAAATCCCTCTCAAAATTGTTGAAATTCTCTTGAAGCTTTTAAAATTCTCTCTAGAATTTTCAAAATCCATGTCCACATGTTTACAATTTCACGTCAAAAAATGGATGCAAAATTTCGTTTCAAAGTCCCTTTCAAAGTCCCTTAAAAATTTACATTTTTTTGTCCCAATTCTTCCCATTCCCATTGAAACTTTCAAATCCCTCTCAAAATTGTTGAAATTCTGTTGAAGCTTTTAAAATTCTCTCTAGAATTTTCAAAGTCCATGGCCACATGTTTACAATTTCACATAAAAAAATGGCTCAAATTCCAGTTGAAATTTTTTCAAAGTCCCTTAAAAATTTTCCAATTTTTGTCCCAATTCTTCCCATTCCCATTGAAACTTTTCAAATCCCTCTCAAAATTGTTGAAATTCTGTTGAAGCTTTTAAAATTCTCTCTAGAATTTTCAAAATCCATGTCCACATGTTTACAATTTCACGTCAAAAAATGGCTAAAATTCCAGTTGAAATTTTTTCAAAGTCCCTTAAAAATTTTCCAATTTTTGTCCCAATTCTTCCCATTCCCATTGAAACTTTTCAAATCCCTCTCAAAATTGTTGAAATTCTCTTGAAGCTTTTAAAATTCTCTCTAGAATTTTCAAAATCCATGGCCACATGTTTACAATTTCACATAAAAAAATGGCTAAAATTCCAGTTGAAATTTTTTCAAAGTCCCTTAAAAATTTTCCAATTTTTGTCCCAATTCTTCCCATTCCCATTGAAACTTTTCAAAATCCCTCTCAAAATTGTTGAAATTCTCTTGAAGCTTTTAAATTCTCTCTAGAATTTTCAAAATCCATGGCCACATGTTTACAATTTCACATAAAAAAATGGCTAAAATTCCAGTTGAAATTTTTTCAAAGTCCCTGAAAAATTTTCCAATTTTGTCCCAATTCTTCCCATTCCCATTGAAACTTTTCAAATCCCTCTCAAAATTGTTGAAATTCTGTTGAAGCTTTTAAAATTCTCTCTAGAATTTTCAAAATCCATGTCCACATGTTTACAATTTCACGTAAAAAAATGGCTAAAATTCCAGTTGAAATTTTTTCAAAGTCCCTTAAAAATTTTCCAATTTTTGTCCCAATTCTTCCCATTCCCATTGAAACTTTTCAAATCCCTCTCAAAATTGTTGAAATTCTCTTGAAGCCTTTAAAATTCTCTCTAGAATTTTCAAAATCCACTTCAACATGTTTACAATTTCACGTCAAAAAATGGCTAAAATTCCAGTTGAAATTTTTTCAAAGTCCCTTAAAATTTTCCAATTTTTGTCCCAATTCTTCCCATTCCCATTGAAACTTTTCAAATCCCTCTCAAAATTGTTGAAATTCTCTTGAAGCTTTTAAATTCTCTCTAGAATTTTCAAAATCCATGGCCACATGTTTACAATTTCACGTCAAAAAATTGCTAAAATTCCAGTTGAAATTTTTTCAAAGTCCCTTAAAAATTTTCCAATTTTTGTCCCAATTCTTCCCATTCCCATTGAAACTTTTCAAATCCCTCTCAAAATTGTTGAAATTCTCTTGAAGCTTTTAAATTCTCTCTAGAATTTTCAAAATCCATGGCCACATGTTTACAATTTCACATAAAAAAATGGCTAAAATTCCAGTTGAAATTTTTTCAAAGTCCCTTAAAAATTTTTCAATTTTTGTCCCAATTCTTCCCATTCCCATTGAAACTTTTCAAATCCCTCTCAAAATTGTAGAAATTCTGTTAAAGCTTTTAAAATTCTCTCTAGAATTTTCAAAATCCATGTCCACATGTTTACAATTTCACGTCAAAAAATGGCTAAAATTCCAGTTGAAATTTTTTTCAAAGTCCCTTAAAAATTTTCCAATTTTTGTCCCAATTCTTCCCATTCCCATTGAAACTTTTCAAATCCCTCTCAAAATTGTTGAAATTCTCTTGAAGCCTTTAAAATTCTCTCTAGAATTTTCAAAATCCATGGCCACATGTTTACAATTTCACGTCAAAAAATGGCTAAAATTCCAGTTGAAATTTTTTCAAAGTCCCTTAAAAATTTTCCAATTTTTGTCCCAATTCTTCCCATTCCCATTGAAACTTTTCAAATCCTCAAAATTGTTGAAATTCTCTTGAAGCTTTTAAATTCTCTCTAGAATTTTCAAAATCCATGGCAACATGTTTACAATTTCACGTCAAAAAATTGCTAAAATTCCAGTTGAAATTTTTTCAAAGTCCCTTAAAAATTTTCCAATTTTTGTCCCAATTCTTCCCATTCCCATTGAAACTTTTCAAATCCCTCTCAAAATTGTTGAAATTCTCTTGAAGCTTTTAAAATTCTCTCTAGAATTTTCAAAATCCATGGCCACATGTTTACAATTTCACATAAAAAAATGGCTAAAATTCCAGTTGAAATTTTTTCAAAGTCCCTTAAAAATTTTCCAATTTTTGTCCCAATTCTTCCCATTCCCATTGAAACTTTTCAAATCCCTCTCAAAATGGTTGAAATTCTTATGAAGCTTTTAAAATTCTCTCTAGAATTTTCAAAATCCATGTCCACATGTTTACAATTTCACGTCAAAAAATGGCTAAAATTCCAGTTGAAATTTTTTCAAAGTCCCTTAAAAATTTTCCAATTTTTGTCCCAATTCTTCCCATTCCCATTGAAACTTTTCAAATCCCTCTCAAAATTGTTGAAATTCTCTTGAAGCTTTTAAAATTCTCTCTAGAATTTTCAAAAATCCATGTCCACATGTTTACACTTTCACGTCAAAAAATGGCTAAAATTCCAGTTGAAATTTTTTCAAAGTCCCTTAAAAATTTTCCAATTTTTGTCCCAATTCTTCCCATTCCCATTGAAACTTTTCAAATCCCTCTCAAAATTGTTGAAATTCTCTTGAAGCTTTTAAAATTCTCTCTAGAGTTTACAAAATCCATGTCCACATGTTTACAATTTCACGTCAAAAAATGGCTAAAATTCCAGTTGAAATTTTTTCAAAGTCCCTTAAAAATTTTCCAATTTTTGTCCCAATTCTTCCCATTCCCATTGAAACTTTTCAAATCCCTCTCAAAATTGTTGAAATTCTGTTGAAGCTTTTAAAATTCTCTCTAGAATTTTCAAAATCCATGGCCACATGTTTACAATTTCACATAAAAAAATGGCTAAAATTCCAGTTGAAATTTTTTCAAAGTCCCTGAAAAATTTTCCAATTTTTGTCTCAATTCTTCCCATTCCCATTGAAACTTTTCAAATCCCTCTCAAAATTGTTGAAATTATCTTGAAGCTTTTAAATTCTCTCTAGAATTTTCAAAATCCATGGCCACATGTTTACAATTTCACATAAAAAAATGGCTAAAATTCCAGTTGAAATTTTTTCAAAGTCCCTTAAAAATTTTCCAATTTTTGTCCCAATTCTTCCCATTCCCATTGAAACTTTTCAAATCCCTCTCAAAATTGTTGAAATTCTCTTGAAGCTTTTAAAATTCTCTCTAGAATTTTCAAAATCCATGTCCACATGTTTACAATTTCATGTAAAAAAATGGCTAAAATTCCAGTTGAAATTTTTTCAAAGTCCCTTAAAAATTTTCCAATTTTTGTCCCAATTCTTCCCATTCCCATTGAAACTTTTCAAATCCCTCTCAAAATTGTTGAAATTCTGTTGAAGCTTTTAAAATTCTCTCTAGAATTTTCAAAAATCCATGTCCACATGTTTACACTTTCACGTAAAAAAATGGCTAAAATTCCAGTTGAAATTTTTTCAAAGTCCCTTAAAAATTTTCCAATTTTTGTCCCAATTCTTCCCATTCCCATTGAAACTTTTCAAATCCCTCTCAAAATTGTAGAAATTCTGTTAAAGCTTTTAAAATTCTCTCTAGAATTTTCAAAATCCATGTCCACATGTTTACAATTTCACGTCAAAAAATGGCTAAAATTCCAGTTGAAATTTTTTCAAAGTCCCTTCAAAATTTTCCAATTTTTGTCCCAATTCTTCCCATTCCCATTGAAACTTTTCAAATCCCTCTCAAAATTGTTGAAATTCTCTTGAAGCTTTTAAAATTCTCTCTAGAATTTTCAAAAATCCATGTCCACATGTTTACACTTTCACGTCAAAAAATGGCTAAAATTCCAGTTGAAATTTTTTCAAAGTCCCTTAAAAATTTTCCAATTTTTGTCCCAATTCTTCCCATTCCCATTGAAACTTTTCAAATCCCTCTCAAAATTGTAGAAATTCTGTTAAAGCTTTTAAAATTCTCTCTAGAATTTTCAAAATCCATGTCCACATGTTTACAATTTCACGTAAAAAAATGGCTAAAATTCCAGTTGAAATTTTTTCAAAGTCCCATAAAAATTTTCCAATTTTTGTCCCAATTCTTCCCATTCCCATTGAAACTTTTCAAATCCCTCTCAAAATTGTTGAAATTCTGTTGAAGCTTTTAAAATTCTCTCTAGAATTTTCAAAAATCCATGTCCACATGTTTACACTTTCACGTAAAAAAATGGCTAAAATTCCAGTTGAAATTTTTTCAAAGTCCCTTAAAAATTTTCCAATTTTTGTCCCAATTCTTCCCATTCCCATTGAAACTTTTCAAATCCCTCTCAAAATGGTTGAAATTCTTATGAAGCTTTTAAAATTCTCTCTAGAATTTTCAAAATCCATGTCCACATGTTTACAATTTCACGTCAAAAAATGGCTAAAATTCCAGTTGAAATTTTTTCAAAGTCCCTTAAAAATTTTCCAATTTTTGTCCCAATTCTTCCCATTCCCATTGAAACTTTTCAAATCCCTCTCAAAATTGTTGAAATTCTCTTGAAGCTTTTAAAATTCTCTCTAGAATTTTCAAAATCCATGGCCACATGTTTACAATTTCATGTCAAAAAATGGCTAAAATTCCAGTTGAAATTTTTTCAAAGTCCCTTAAAAATTTTCCAATTTTTGTCCCAATTCTTCCCATTCCCATTGAAACTTTTCAAATCCCCTCTCAAAATTGTTGAAATTCTCTTGAAGCTTTTAAAATTCTCTCTAGAGTTTACAAAATCCATGTCCACATGTTTACAATTTCACGTCAAAAAATGGCTAAAATTCCAGTTGAAATTTTTTCAAAGTCCCTTAAAAATTTTCCAATTTTTGTCCCAATTCTTCCCATTCCCATTGAAACTTTTCAAATCCCTCTCAAAATTGTTGAAATTCTGTTGAAGCTTTTAAAATTCTCTCTAGAATTTTCAAAATCCATGGCCACATGTTTACAATTTCACATAAAAAAATTGCTAAAATTCCAGTTGAAATTTTTTCAAAGTCCCTGAAAAATTTTCCAATTTTTGTCTCAATTCTTCCCATTCCCATTGAAACTTTTCAAATCCCTCTCAAAATTGTTGAAATTCTCTTGAAGCTTTTAAATTCTCTCTAGAATTTTCAAAATCCATGGCCACATGTTTACAATTTCACATAAAAAAATGGCTAAAATTCCAGTTGAAATTTTTTCAAAGTCCCTTAAAAATTTTCCAATTTTTGTCCCAATTCTTCCCATTCCCATTGAAACTTTTCAAATCCCTCTCAAAATTGTAGAAATTCTGTTAAAGCTTTTAAAATTCTCTCTAGAATTTTCAAAATCCATGTCCACATGTTTACAATTTCATGTAAAAAAATGGCTAAAATTCCAGTTGAAATTTTTTCAAAGTCCCTTAAAAATTTTCCAATTTTTGTCCCAATTCTTCCCATTCCCATTGAAACTTTTCAAATCCCTCTCAAAATTGTTGAAATTCTGTTGAAGCTTTTAAAATTCTCTCTAGAATTTTCAAAAATCCATGTCCACATGTTTACACTTTCACGTAAAAAAATGGCTAAAATTCCAGTTGAAATTTTTTCAAAGTCCCTTAAAAATTTTCCAATTTTTGTCCCAATTCTTCCCATTCCCATTGAAACTTTTCAAATCCCTCTCAAAATTGTAGAAATTCTGTTAAAGCTTTTAAAATTCTCTCTAGAATTTTCAAAATCCATGTCCACATGTTTACAATTTCACGTCAAAAAATGGCTAAAATTCCAGTTGAAATTTTTTCAAAGTCCCTTCAAAATTTTCCAATTTTTGTCCCAATTCTTCCCATTCCCATTGAAACTTTTCAAATCCCTCTCAAAATTGTTGAAATTCTCTTGAAGCTTTTAAAATTCTCTCTAGAATTTTCAAAAATCCATGTCCACATGTTTACACTTTCACGTCAAAAAATGGCTAAAATTCCAGTTGAAATTTTTTCAAAGTCCCTTAAAAATTTTCCAATTTTTGTCCCAATTCTTCCCATTCCCATTGAAACTTTTCAAATCCCTCTCAAAATTGTAGAAATTCTGTTAAAGCTTTTAAAATTCTCTCTAGAATTTTCAAAATCCATGTCCACATGTTTACAATTTCACGTAAAAAAATGGCTAAAATTCCAGTTGAAATTTTTTCAAAGTCCCATAAAAATTTTCCAATTTTTGTCCCAATTCTTCCCATTCCCATTGAAACTTTTCAAATCCCTCTCAAAATTGTTGAAATTCTGTTGAAGCTTTTAAAATTCTCTCTAGAATTTTCAAAAATCCATGTCCACATGTTTACACTTTCACGTAAAAAAATGGCTAAAATTCCAGTTGAAATTTTTTCAAAGTCCCTTAAAAATTTTCCAATTTTTGTCCCAATTCTTCCCATTCCCATTGAAACTTTTCAAATCCCTCTCAAAATTGTTGAAATTCTCATGAATCTTTTAAAATTCTCTCTAGAATTTTCAAAATCCATGTCCACATGTTTACAATTTCACGTCAAAAAATGGCTAAAATTCCAGTTGAAATTTTTTCAAAGTCCCTTCAAAATTTTCCAATTTTTGTCCCAATTCTTCCCATTCCCATTGAAACTTTTCAAATCCCTCTCAAAATTGTTGAAATTCTCTTGAAGCTTTTAAAATTCTCTCTAGAATTTTCAAAAATCCATGTCCACATGTTTACACTTTCACGTCAAAAAATGGCTAAAATTCCAGTTGAAATTTTTTCAAAGTCCCTTAAAAATTTTCCAATTTTTGTCCCAATTCTTCCCATTCCCATTGAAACTTTTCAAATCCCTCTCAAAATTGTAGAAATTCTGTTAAAGCTTTTAAAATTCTCTCTAGAATTTTCAAAATCCATGTCCACATGTTTACAATTTCACGTCAAAAAATGGCTAAAATTCCAGTTGAAATTTTTTCAAAGTCCCTTCAAAATTTTCCAATTTTTGTCCCAATTCTTCCCATTCCCATTGAAACTTTTCAAATCCCTCTCAAAATTGTTGAAATTCTCTTGAAGCTTTTAAAATTCTCTCTAGAATTTTCAAAAATCCATGTCCACATGTTTACACTTTCACGTCAAAAAATGGCTAAAATTCCAGTTGAAATTTTTTCAAAGTCCCTTAAAAATTTTCCAATTTTTGTCCCAATTCTTCCCATTCCCATTGAAACTTTTCAAATCCCTCTCAAAATTGTAGAAATTCTGTTAAAGCTTTTAAAATTCTCTCTAGAATTTTCAAAATCCATGTCCACATGTTTACAATTTCACGTAAAAAAATGGCTAAAATTCCAGTTGAAATTTTTTCAAAGTCCCATAAAAATTTTCCAATTTTTGTCCCAATTCTTCCCATTCCCATTGAAACTTTTCAAATCCCTCTCAAAATTGTTGAAATTCTGTTGAAGCTTTTAAAATTCTCTCTAGAATTTTCAAAAATCCATGTCCACATGTTTACACTTTCACGTAAAAAAATGGCTAAAATTCCAGTTGAAATTTTTTCAAAGTCCCTTAAAAATTTTCCAATTTTTGTCCCAATTCTTCCCATTCCCATTGAAACTTTTCAAATCCCTCTCAAAATGGTTGAAATTCTTATGAAGCTTTTAAAATTCTCTCTAGAATTTTCAAAATCCATGTCCACATGTTTACAATTTCACGTCAAAAAATGGCTAAAATTCCAGTTGAAATTTTTTCAAAGTCCCTTAAAAATTTTCCAATTTTTGTCCCAATTCTTCCCATTCCCATTGAAACTTTTCAAATCCCTCTCAAAATTGTTGAAATTCTCTTGAAGCTTTTAAAATTCTCTCTAGAATTTTCAAAAATCCATGTCCACATGTTTACACTTTCACGTCAAAAAATGGCTAAAATTCCAGTTGAAATTTTTTCAAAGTCCCTTAAAAATTTTCCAATTTTTGTCCCAATTCTTCCCATTCCCATTGAAACTTTTCAAATCCCTCTCAAAATTGTTGAAATTCTCTTGAAGCTTTTAAAATTCTCTCTAGAGTTTACAAAATCCATGTCCACATGTTTACAATTTCACGTCAAAAAATGGCTAAAATTCCAGTTGAAATTTTTTCAAAGTCCCTTCAAAATTTTCCAATTTTTGTCCCAATTCTTCCCATTCCCATTGAAACTTTTCAAATCCCTCTCAAAATTGTTGAAATTCTGTTGAAGCTTTTAAAATTCTCTCTAGAATTTTCAAAATCCATGGCCACATGTTTACAATTTCACATAAAAAAATTGCTAAAATTCCAGTTGAAATTTTTTCAAAGTCCCTGAAAAATTTTCCAATTTTTGTCTCAATTCTTCCCATTCCCATTGAAACTTTTCAAATCCCTCTCAAAATTGTTGAAATTATCTTGAAGCTTTTAAATTCTCTCTAGAATTTTCAAAATCCATGGCCACATGTTTACAATTTCACATAAAAAAATGGCTAAAATTCCAGTTGAAATTTTTTCAAAGTCCCTTAAAAATTTTCCAATTTTTGTCCCAATTCTTCCCATTCCCATTGAAACTTTTCAAATCCCTCTCAAAATTGTAGAAATTCTGTTAAAGCTTTTAAAATTCTCTCTAGAATTTTCAAAATCCATGTCCACATGTTTACAATTTCATGTAAAAAAATGGCTAAAATTCCAGTTGAAATTTTTTCAAAGTCCCTTAAAAATTTTCCAATTTTTGTCCCAATTCTTCCCATTCCCATTGAAACTTTTCAAATCCCTCTCAAAATTGTTGAAATTCTGTTGAAGCTTTTAAAATTCTCTCTAGAATTTTCAAAAATCCATGTCCACATGTTTACACTTTCACGTAAAAAAATGGCTAAAATTCCAGTTGAAATTTTTTCAAAGTCCCTTAAAAATTTTCCAATTTTTGTCCCAATTCTTCCCATTCCCATTGAAACTTTTCAAATCCCTCTCAAAATTGTAGAAATTCTGTTAAAGCTTTTAAAATTCTCTCTAGAATTTTCAAAATCCATGTCCACATGTTTACAATTTCACGTCAAAAAATGGCTAAAATTCCAGTTGAAATTTTTTCAAAGTCCCTTAAAAATTTTCCAATTTTTGTCCCAATTCTTCCCATTCCCATTGAAACTTTTCAAATCCCTCTCAAAATTGTTGAAATTCTCTTGAAGCTTTTAAAATTCTCTCTAGAATTTTCAAAAATCCATGTCCACATGTTTACACTTTCACGTCAAAAAATGGCTAAAATTCCAGTTGAAATTTTTTCAAAGTCCCTTAAAAATTTTCCAATTTTTGTCCCAATTCTTCCCATTCCCATTGAAACTTTTCAAATCCCTCTCAAAATTGTAGAAATTCTGTTAAAGCTTTTAAAATTCTCTCTAGAATTTTCAAAATCCATGTCCACATGTTTACAATTTCACGTAAAAAAATGGCTAAAATTCCAGTTGAAATTTTTTCAAAGTCCCATAAAAATTTTCCAATTTTTGTCCCAATTCTTCCCATTCCCATTGAAACTTTTCAAATCCCTCTCAAAATTGTTGAAATTCTGTTGAAGCTTTTAAAATTCTCTCTAGAATTTTCAAAAATCCATGTCCACATGTTTACACTTTCACGTAAAAAAATGGCTAAAATTCCAGTTGAAATTTTTTCAAAGTCCCTTAAAAATTTTCCAATTTTTGTCCCAATTCTTCCCATTCCCATTGAAACTTTTCAAATCCCTCTCAAAATTGTTGAAATTCTCATGAATCTTTTAAAATTCTCTCTAGAATTTTCAAAATCCATGTCCACATGTTTACAATTTCACGTCAAAAAATGGCTAAAATTCCAGTTGAAATTTTTTCAAAGTCCCTTCAAAATTTTCCAATTTTTGTCCCAATTCTTCCCATTCCCATTGAAACTTTTCAAATCCCTCTCAAAATTGTTGAAATTCTCTTGAAGCTTTTAAAATTCTCTCTAGAATTTTCAAAAATCCATGTCCACATGTTTACACTTTCACGTCAAAAAATGGCTAAAATTCCAGTTGAAATTTTTTCAAAGTCCCTTAAAAATTTTCCAATTTTTGTCCCAATTCTTCCCATTCCCATTGAAACTTTTCAAATCCCTCTCAAAATTGTAGAAATTCTGTTAAAGCTTTTAAAATTCTCTCTAGAATTTTCAAAATCCATGTCCACATGTTTACAATTTCACGTAAAAAAATGGCTAAAATTCCAGTTGAAATTTTTTCAAAGTCCCATAAAAATTTTCCAATTTTTGTCCCAATTCTTCCCATTCCCATTGAAACTTTTCAAATCCCTCTCAAAATTGTTGAAATTCTGTTGAAGCTTTTAAAATTCTCTCTAGAATTTTCAAAAATCCATGTCCACATGTTTACACTTTCACGTAAAAAAATGGCTAAAATTCCAGTTGAAATTTTTTCAAAGTCCCTTAAAAATTTTCCAATTTTTGTCCCAATTCTTCCCATTCCCATTGAAACTTTTCAAATCCCTCTCAAAATTGTAGAAATTCTGTTAAAGCTTTTAAAATTCTCTCTAGAATTTTCAAAATCCATGTCCACATGTTTACAATTTCACGTCAAAAAATGGCTAAAATTCCAGTTGAAATTTTTTCAAAGTCCCTTAAAAATTTTCCAATTTTTGTCCCAATTCTTCCCATTCCCATTGAAACTTTTCAAATCCCTCTCAAAATTGTTGAAATTCTCTTGAAGCTTTTAAAATTCTCTCTAGAATTTTCAAAAATCCATGTCCACATGTTTACACTTTCACGTCAAAAAATGGCTAAAATTCCAGTTGAAATTTTTTCAAAGTCCCTTAAAAATTTTCCAATTTTTGTCCCAATTCTTCCCATTCCCATTGAAACTTTTCAAATCCCTCTCAAAATTGTTGAAATTCTCTTGAAGCTTTTAAAATTCTCTCTAGAATTTACAAAATCCATGTCCACATGTTTACAATTTCACGTCAAAAAATGGCTAAAATTCCAGTTGAAATTTTTTCAAAGTCCCTTAAAAATTTTCCAATTTTTGTCCCAATTCTTCCCATTCCCATTGAAACTTTTCAAATCCCTCTCAAAATTGTTGAAATTCTGTTGAAGCTTTTAAAATTCTCTCTAGAATTTTTAAAGTCCATGGCCACATGTTTACAATTTCACATAAAAAAATGGCTAAAATTCCAGTTGAAATTTTTTCAAAGTCCCTTAAAAATTTTCCAATTTTTGTCCCAATTCTTCCCATTCCCATTGAAACTTTTCAAATCCCTCTCAAAATTGTTGAAATTCTCTTGAAGCTTTTAAAATTCTCTCTAGAATTTTCAAAATCCATGTCCACATGTTTACAATTTCACGTCAAAAAATGGCTAAAATTCCAGTTGAAATTTTTTCAAAGTCCCTTAAAAATTTTCCAATTTTTGTCCCAATTCTTCCCATTCCCATTGAAACTTTTCAAATCCCTCTCAAAATTGTTGAAATTCTCTTGAAGCCTTTAAAATTCTCTCTAGAATTTTCAAAATCCATGGCCACATGTTTACAATTTCACGTCAAAAAATGGCTAAAATTCCAGTTGAAATTTTTTCAAAGTCCCTTAAAAATTTTCCAATTTTTGTCCCAATTCTTCCCATTCCCATTGAAACTTTTCAAATCCCTCTCAAAATTGTTGAAATTCTGTTGAAGCTTTTAAAATTCTCTCTAGAATTTTCAAAATCCACTTCAACATGTTTACAATTTCACGTCAAAAAATTGCTAAAATTCCAGTTGAAATTTTTTCAAAGTCCCTTAAAAATTTTCCAATTTTTGTCCCAATTCTTCCCATTCCCATTGAAACTTTTCAAATCCCTCTCAAAATTGTTGAAATTCTGTTGAAGCTTTTAAAATTCTCTCTAGAATTTTCAAAATCCATGGCCACATGTTTACAATTTCACGTCAAAAAATGGCTAAAATTCCAGTTGAAATTTTTTCAAAGTCCCTTAAAAATTTTCCAATTTTTGTCCCAATTCTTCCCATTCCCATTGAAACTTTTCAAATCCCTTTCAAAATTGTTGAAATTCTGTTGAAGCTTTTAAAATTCTCTCTAGAATTTTCAAAATCCATGTCCACATGTTTACAATTTCACGTCAAAAAATTGCTAAAATTCCAGTTGAAATTTTTTCAAAGTCCCTTAAAAATTTTCCAATTTTTGTCCCAATTCTTCCCATTCCCATTGAAACTTTTCAAATCCCTCTCAAAATTGTTGAAATTCTCTTGAAGCTTTTTAAATTCTCTCTAGAATTTTCAAAATCCATGTCCACATGTTTACAATTTCACGTCAAAAAATTGCTAAAATTCCAGTTGAAATTTTTTCAAAGTCCCTGAAAAATTTTCCAATTTTTGTCCCAATTCTTCCCATTCCCATTGAAACTTTTCAAATCCCTCTCAAAATTGTTGAAATTCTCTTGAAGCTTTTAAAATTCTCTCTAGAATTTTCAAAATCCATGGCCACATGTTTACAATTTCACGTCAAAAAATGGCTAAAATTCCAGTTGAAATTTTTTCAAAGTCCCTTAAAAATTTTCCAATTTTTGTCCCAATTCTTCCCATTCCCATTGAAACTTTTCAAATCCCTCTCAAAATTGTTGAAATTCTGTGGAAGCTTTTAAAATTCTCTCTAGAATTTTCAAAATCCATGGCCACATGTTTACAATTTCACGTCAAAAAATGGCTAAAATTCCAGTTGAAATTTTTTCAAAGTCCCTTAAAAATTTTCCAATTTTTGTCCCAATTCTTCCCATTCCCATTGAAACTTTTCAAATCCCTCTCAAAATTGTTGAAATTCTCTTGAAGCTTTTAAAATTCTCTCTAGAATTTTCAAAATCCACTTCAACATGTTTACAATTTCACGTCAAAAAATTGCTAAAATTCCAGTTGAAATTTTTTCAAAGTCCCTTAAAAATTTTCCAATTTTTGTCCCAATTCTTCCCATTCCCATTGAAACTTTTCAAATCCCTCTCAAAATTGTTGAAATTCTCTTGAAGCTTTTAAAATTCTCTCTAGAATTTTCAAAATCCATGGCCACATGTTTACAATTTCACGTCAAAAAATGGCTAAAATTCCAGTTGAAATTTTTTCAAAGTCCCTTAAAAATTTTCCAATTTTTGTCCCAATTCTTCCCATTCCCATTGAAACTTTTCAAATCCCTCTCAAAATTGTTGAAATTCTGTTGAAGCTTTTAAAATTCTCTCTAGAATTTTCAAAATCCATGTCCACATGTTTACAATTTCACGTCAATAAATTGCTAAAATTCCAGTTGAAATTTTTTCAAAGTCCCTTAAAAATTTTCCAATTTTTGTCCCAATTCTTCCCATTCCCATTGAAACTTTTCAAATCCCTCTCAAAATTGTTGAAATTCTCTTGAAGCTTTTAAAATTCTCTCTAGAATTTTCAAAATCCATGTCCACATGTTTACAATTTCACGTCAAAAAATGGCTAAAATTCCAGTTGAAATTTTTTCAAAGTCCCTGAAAAATTTTCCAATTTTTGTCCCAATTCTTCCCATTCCCATTGAAACTTTTCAAATCCCTCTCAAAATTGTTGAAATTCTCTTGAAGCTTTTAAAATTCTGTCTAGAATTTTCAAAATCCATGGCCACATGTTTACAATTTCACGTCAAAAAATGGCTAAAATTCCAGTTGAAATTTTTTCAAAGTCCCTTAAAAATTTTCCAATTTTTGTCCCAATTCTTCCCATTCCCATTGAAACTTTTCAAATCCCTCTCAAAATTGTTGAAATTCTGTTGAAGCTTTTAAAATTCTCTCTAGAATTTTCAAAGTCCATGGCCACATGTTTACAATTTCACATAAAAAAATGGCTAAAATTCCAGTTGAAATTTTTTCAAAGTCCCTTAAAAATTTTCCAATTTTTGTCCCAATTCTTCCCATTCCCATTGAAACTTTTCAAATCCCTCTCAAAATTGTTGAAATTCTCTTGAAGCTTTTAAAATTCTCTCTAGAATTTTCAAAATCCATGGCCACATGTTTACAATTTCACGTCAAAAAATGGCTAAAATTCCAGTTGAAATTTTTTCAAAGTCCCTTAAAAATTTTCCAATTTTTGTCCCAATTCTTCCCATTCCCATTGAAACTTTTCAAATCCCTCTCAAAATTGTTGAAATTCTGTGGAAGCTTTTAAAATTCTCTCTAGAATTTTCAAAATCCATGGCCACATGTTTACAATTTCACGTCAAAAAATGGCTAAAATTCCAGTTGAAATTTTTTCAAAGTCCCTTAAAAATTTTCCAATTTTTGTCCCAATTCTTCCCATTCCCATTGAAACTTTTCAAATCCCTCTCAAAATTGTTGAAATTCTCTTGAAGCTTTTAAATTCTCTCTAGGATTTTCAAAATCCATGGCCACATGTTTACAATTTCACATAAAAAAATGGCTAAAATTCCAATTGAAATTTTTTCAAAGTCCCTTAAAAATTTTCCAATTTTTGTCCCAATTCTTCCCATTCCCATTGAAACTTTTCAAATCCCTCTCAAAATTGTAGAAATTCTGTTAAAGCTTTTAAAATTCTCTCTAGAATTTTCAAAATCCATGTCCACATGTTTACAATTTCACATAAAAAAATGGCTAAAATTCCAGTTGAAATTTTTTCAAAGTCCCTTAAAAATTTTCCAATTTTTGTCCCAATTCTTCCCATTCCCATTGAAACTTTTCAAATCCCTCTCAAAATTGTTGAAATTCTCTTGAAGCTTTCAAAATTCTCTCTAGAATTTTCAAAATCCATGTCCACATGTTTACAATTTCACGTCAAAAAATGGCTAAAATTCCAGTGGAAATTTTTTCAAAGTCCCTGAAAAATTTTCCAATTTTTGTCCCAATTCTTCCCATTCCCATTGAAACTTTTCAAATCCCTCTCAACATTGTTGAAATTCTCTTGAAGCTTTTAAAATTCTCTCTAGAATTTTCAAAATCCATGTCCACATGTTTACAATTTCACGTCAAAAAATGGCTAAAATTCCAGTTGAAATTTTTTCAAAGTCCCTTAAAAATTTTCCAATTTTTGTCCCAATTCTTCCCATTCCCATTGAAACTTTTCAAATCCCTCTCAAAATTGTTGAAATTCTCTTGAAGCTTTCAAAATTCTCTCTAGAATTTTCAAAATCCATGTCCACATGTTTACAATTTCATGTCAAAAAATGGCTAAAATTCCAGTTGAAATTTTTTCAAAGTCCCTTAAAAATTTTCCAATTTTTGTCCCAATTCTTCCCATTCCCATTGAAACTTTTCAAATCCCTCTCAAAATTGTTGAAATTCTCTTGAAGCTTTTAAAATTCTCTCTAGAATTTTCAAAATCCATGTCCACATGTTTACAATTTCACGTCAAAAAATGGCTAAAATTCCAGTTGAAATTTTTTCAAAGTCCCTTAAAAATTTTCCAATTTTTGTCCCAATTCTTCCCATTCCCATTGAAACTTTTCAAATCCCTCTCAAAATTGTTGAAATTCTGTTGAAGCTTTTAAAATTCTCTCTAGAATTTTCAAAATCCATGTCCACATGTTTACAATTTCACGTCAAAAAATTGCTAAAATTCCAGTTGAAATTTTTTCAAAGTCCCTTAAAAATTTTCCAATTTTTGTCCCAATTCTTCCCATTCCCATTGAAACTTTTCAAATCCCTCTCAAAATTGTTGAAATTCTCTTGAAGCTTTTAAAATTCTCTCTAGAATTTTCAAAATCCATGTCCACATGTTTACAATTTCACGTCAAAAAATTGCTAAAATTCCAGTTGAAATTTTTTCAAAGTCCCTGAAAAATTTTCCAATTTTTGTCCCAATTCTTCCCATTCCCATTGAAACTTTTCAAATCCCTCTCAAAATTGTTGAAATTCTCTTGAAGCTTTTAAAATTCTGTCTAGAATTTTCAAAATCCATGGCCACATGTTTACAATTTCACGTCAAAAAATGGCTAAAATTCCAGTTGAAATTTTTTCAAAGTCCCTTAAAAATTTTCCAATTTTTGTCCCAATTCTTCCCATTCCCATTGAAACTTTTCAAATCCCTCTCAAAATTGTTGAAATTCTGTTGAAGCTTTTAAAATTCTCTCTAGAATTTTCAAAGTCCATGGCCACATGTTTACAATTTCACGTCAAAAAATGGCTAAAATTCCAGTTGAAATTTTTTCAAAGTCCCTTAAAAATTTTCCAATTTTTGTCCCAATTCTTCCCATTCCCATTGAAACTTTTCAAATCCCTCTCAAAATTGTTGAAATTCTCTTGAAGCTTTTAAAATTCTCTCTAGAATTTTCAAAATCCATGGCCACATGTTTACAATTTCACGTCAAAAAATGGCTAAAATTCCAGTTGAAATTTTTTCAAAGTCCCTTAAAAATTTTCCAATTTTTGTCCCAATTCTTCCCATTCCCATTGAAACTTTTCAAATCCCTCTCAAAATTGTTGAAATTCTGTGGAAGCTTTTAAAATTCTCTCTAGAATTTTCAAAATCCATGGCCACATGTTTACAATTTCACGTCAAAAAATGGCTAAAATTCCAGTTGAAATTTTTTCAAAGTCCCTTAAAAATTTTCCAATTTTTGTCCCAATTCTTCCCATTCCCATTGAAACTTTTCAAATCCCTCTCAAAATTGTTGAAATTCTCTTGAAGCTTTTAAAATTCTCTCTAGAATTTTCAAAATCCACTTCAACATGTTTACAATTTCACGTCAAAAAATTGCTAAAATTCCAGTTGAAATTTTTTCAAAGTCCCTTAAAAATTTTCCAATTTTTGTCCCAATTCTTCCCATTCCCATTGAAACTTTTCAAATCCCTCTCAAAATTGTTGAAATTCTCTTGAAGCTTTTAAATTCTCTCTAGGATTTTCAAAATCCATGGCCACATGTTTACAATTTCACATAAAAAAATGGCTAAAATTCCAATTGAAATTTTTCAAAGTCCCTTAAAAATTTTCCAATTTTTGTCCCAATTCTTCCCATTCCCATTGAAACTTTTCAAATCCCTCTCAAAATTGTAGAAATTCTGTTAAAGCTTTTAAAATTCTCTCTAGAATTTTCAAAATCCATGTCCACATGTTTACAATTTCACATAAAAAAATGGCTAAAATTCCAGTTGAAATTTTTTCAAAGTCCCTTAAAAATTTTCCAATTTTTGTCCCAATTCTTCCCATTCCCATTGAAACTTTTCAAATCCCTCTCAAAATTGTTGAAATTCTGTTGAAGCTTTTAAAATTCTCTCTAGAATTTTCAAAATCCATGTCCACATGTTTACAATTTCACGTCAAAAAATTGCTAAAATTCCAGTTGAAATTTTTTCAAAGTCCCTTAAAAATTTCCAATTTTTGTCCCAATTCTTCCCATTCCCATTGAAACTTTTCAAATCCCTCTCAAAATTGTTGAAATTCTGTTGAAGCTTTTAAAATTCTCTCTAGAATTTTCAAAATCCACTTCAACATGTTTACAATTTCACGTAAAAAAATTGCTAAAATTCCAGTTGAAATTTTTTCAAAGTCCCTTAAAAATTTTCCAATTTTTGTCCCAATTCTTCCCATTCCCATTGAAACTTTTCAAATCCCTCTCAAAATTGTTGAAATTCTCTTGAAGCTTTT
The DNA here is from genome assembly GCF_964273445.1 of Streptopelia decaocto. NCBI lineage: Eukaryota > Metazoa > Chordata > Aves > Columbiformes > Columbidae > Streptopelia > Streptopelia decaocto. The sequence goes on from NW_028116767.1 coordinate 25,714, forward strand.
AAAATTCTCTCTAGAATTTTCAAAAATCCATGGCCACATGTTTACAATTTCACGTCAAAAAATGGCTAAAATTCCAGTTGAAATTTTTTCAAAGTCCCTTAAAAATTTTCCAATTTTTGTCCCAATTCTTCCCATTCCCATTGAAACTTTTCAAATCCCTCTCAAAATTGTTGAAATTCTGTTGAAGCTTTTAAAATTCTCTCTAGAATTTTCAAAATCCATGTCCACATGTTTACAATTTCACGTCAAAAAATTGCTAAAATTCCAGTTGAAATTTTTTCAAAGTCCCTTAAAAATTTTCCAATTTTTGTCCCAATTCTTCCCATTCCCATTGAAACTTTTCAAATCCCTCTCAAAATTGTTGAAATTCTCTTGAAGCCTTTAAAATTCTCTCTAGAATTTTCAAAATCCATGTCCACATGTTTACAATTTCACATAAAAAAATGGCTAAAATTCCAGTTGAAATTTTTTCAAAGTCCCTTAAAAATTTTCCAATTTTTGTCCCAATTCTTCCCATTCCCATTGAAACTTTTCAAATCCCTCTCAAAATTGTTGAAATTCTGTTGAAGCTTTTAAAATTCTCTCTAGAATTTTCAAAAATCCATGTCCACATGTTTATAATTTCACATAAAAAAATTGCTAAAATTCCAGTTGAAATTTTTTCAAAGTCCCTTAAAAATTTTCCAATTTTTGTCCCAATTCTTCCCATTCCCATTGAAACTTTTCAAATCCCTCTCAAAATTGTTGAAATTCTGTTGAAGCTTTTAAAATTCTCTCTAGAATTTTCAAAATCCATGTCCAAATGTTTACAATTTCACGTCAAAAAATAGCTAAAATTCCAGTTGAAATTTTTTCAAAGTCCCTTAAAAATTTTCCAATTTTTGTCCCAATTCTTCCCATTCCCATTGAAACTTTTCAAATCCCTCTCAAAATTGTTGAAATTCTGTGGAAGCTTTTAAAATTCTCTCTAGAATTTTCAAAATCCATGTCCACATGTTTACAATTTCACATAAAAAAATGGCTAAAATTCCAGTTGAAATTTTTTCAAAGTCCCTTAAAAATTTTCCAATTTTTGTCCCAATTCTTCCCATTCCCATTGAAACTTTTCAAATCCCTCTCAAAATTGTTGAAATTCTGTTGAAGCTTTTAAAATTCTCTCTAGAATTTTCAAAATCCATGGCCACATGTTTACAATTTCACATAAAAAAATGGCTAAAATTCCAGTTGAAATTTTTTCAAAGTCCCTTAAAAATTTTCCAATTTTTGTCCCAATTCTTCCCATTCCCATTGAAACTTTTCAAATCCCTCTCAAAATTGTTGAAATTCTGTTGAAGCTTTTAAAATTCTCTCTAGAATTTTCAAAATCCATGTCCACATGTTTACAATTTCACGTCAAAAAATTGCTAAAATTCCAGTTGAAATTTTTTCAAAGTCCCTTAAAAATTTTCCAATTTTTGTCCCAATTCTTCCCATTCCCATTGAAACTTTTCAAATCCCTCTCAAAATTGTTGAAATTCTCTTGAAGCCTTTAAAATTCTCTCTAGAATTTTCAAAATCCATGTCCACATGTTTACAATTTCACATAAAAAAATGGCTAAAATTCCAGTTGAAATTTTTTCAAAGTCCCTTAAAAATTTTCCAATTTTTGTCCCAATTCTTCCCATTCCCATTGAAACTTTTCAAATCCCTCTCAAAATTGTTGAAATTCTCTTGAAGCTTTTAAAATTCTCTCTAGAATTTTCAAAATCCATGTCCACATGTTTACAATTTCACGTCAAAAAATTGCTAAAATTCCAGTTGAAATTTTTTCAAAGTCCCTTAAAAATTTCCAATTTTTGTCCCAATTCTTCCCATTCCCATTGAAACTTTTCAAATCCCTCTCAAAATTGTTGAAATTCTCTTGAAGCTTTTAAAATTCTCTCTAGAATTTTCAAAATCCATGGCCACATGTTTACAATTTCACATAAAAAATGGCTAAAATTCCAGTTGAAATTTTTTCAAAGTCCCTTAAAAATTTTCCAATTTTTGTCCCAATTCTTCCCATTCCCATTGAAACTTTTCAAATCCCTCTCAAAATTGTTGAAATTCTGTTGAAGCTTTTAAAATTCTCTCTAGAATTTTCAAAATCCATGTCCACATGTTTACAATTTCACGTCAAAAAATTGCTAAAATTCCAGTTGAAATTTTTTCAAAGTCCCTTAAAAATTTTCCAATTTTTGTCCCAATTCTTCCCATTCCCATTGAAACTTTTCAAATCCCTCTCAAAATTGTTGAAATTCTCTTGAAGCTTTTAAAATTCTCTCTAGAATTTTCAAAATCCATGTCCACATGTTTACAATTTCACGTCAAAAAATGGCTAAAATTCCAGTTGAAATTTTTTCAAAGTCCCTGAAAAATTTTCCAATTTTTGTCCCAATTCTTCCCATTCCCATTGAAACTTTTCAAATCCCTCTCAAAATTGTTGAAATTCTGTTGAAGCTTTTAAAATTCTCTCTAGAATTTTCAAAAATCCATGTCCACATGTTTATAATTTCACATTAAAAAATTGCTAAAATTCCAGTTGAAATTTTTTCAAAGTCCCTTAAAAATTTTCCAATTTTTGTCCCAATTCTTCCCATTCCCATTGAAACTTTTCAAATCCCTCTCAAAATTGTTGAAATTCTCTTGAAGCTTTTAAAATTCTCTCTAGAATTTTCAAAATCCATGTCCACATGTTTACAATTTCACGTCAAAAAATGGCTAAAATTCCAGTTGAAATTTTTTCAAAGTCCCTTAAAAATTTTCCAATTTTTGTCCCAATTCTTCCCATTCACATTGAAACTTTTCAAATCCCTCTCAAAATTGTTGAAATTCTCTTGAAGCTTTTAAAATTCTCTCTAGAATTTTCAAAATCCATGGCCACATGTTTACAATTTCACGTCAAAAAATTGCTAAAATTCCAGTTGAAATTTTTTCAAAGTCCCTTAAAAATTTTCTAATTTTTGTCCCAATTCTTCCCATTCCCATTGAAACTTTTCAAATCCCTCTCAAAATTGTTGAAATTCTGTTGAAGCTTTTAAAATTCTCTCTAGAATTTTCAAAATCCATGTCCACATGTTTACAATTTCACGTCAAAAAATTGCTAAAATTCCAGTTGAAATTTTTTCAAAGTCCCTTAAAAATTTTCCAATTTTTGTCCCAATTCTTCCCATTCCCATTGAAACTTTTCAAATCCCTCTCAAAATTGTTGAAATTCTCTTGAAGCTTTTAAAATTCTCTCTAGAATTTTCAAAATCCATGGCCACATGTTTACAATTTCACATAAAAAAATGGCTAAAATTCCAGTTGAAATTTTTTCAAAGTCCCTTAAAAATTTTCCAATTTTTGTCCCAATTCTTCCCATTCCCATTGAAACTTTTCAAATCCCTCTCAAAATTGTTGAAATTCTGTTGAAGCTTTTAAAATTCTCTCTAGAATTTTCAAAATCCATGTCCACATGTTTACAATTTCACGTCAAAAAATTGCTAAAATTCCAGTTGAAATTTTTTCAAAGTCCCTTAAAAATTTTCCAATTTTTGTCCCAATTCTTCCCATTCCCATTGAAACTTTTCAAATCCCTCTCAAAATTGTTGAAATTCTCTTGAAGCTTTTAAAATTCTCTCTAGAATTTTCAAAATCCATGGCCACATGTTTACAATTTCACATAAAAAAATGGCTAAAATTCCAGTTGAAATTTTTTCAAAGTCCCTTAAAAATTTTCCAATTTTTGTCCCAATTCTTCCCATTCCCATTGAAACTTTTCAAATCCCTCTCAAAATTGTTGAAATTCTCTTGAAGCTTTTAAAATTCTCTCTAGAATTTTCAAAATCCATGTCCACATGTTTACAATTTCACGTCAAAAAATGGCTAAAATTCCAGTTGAAATTTTTTCAAAGTCCCTGAAAAATTTTCCAATTTTTGTCCCAATTCTTCCCATTCCCATTGAAACTTTTCAAATCCCTCTCAAAATTGTTGAAATTCTGTTGAAGCTTTTAAAATTCTCTCTAGAATTTTCAAAAATCCATGTCCACATGTTTATAATTTCACATTAAAAAATTGCTAAAATTCCAGTTGAAATTTTTTCAAAGTCCCTTAAAAATTTTCCAATTTTTGTCCCAATTCTTCCCATTCCCATTGAAACTTTTCAAATCCCTCTCAAAATTGTTGAAATTCTGTTGAAGCTTTTAAAATTCTCTCTAGAATTTTCAAAATCCATGGCCACATGTTTACAATTTCACGTCAAAAAATGGCTAAAATTCCAGTTGAAATTTTTTCAAAGTCCCTTAAAAATTTTCCAATTTTTGTCCCAATTCTTCCCATTCCCATTGAAACTTTTCAAATCCCTCTCAAAATTGTTGAAATTCTGTTGAAGCTTTTAAAATTCTCTCTAGAATTTTCAAAATCCATGTCCACATGTTTACAATTTCACGTCAAAAAATTGCTAAAATTCCAGTTGAAATTTTTTCAAAGTCCCTTAAAAATTTTCTAATTTTTGTCCCAATTCTTCCCATTCCCATTGAAACTTTTCAAATCCCTCTCAAAATTGTTGAAATTCTGTTGAAGCTTTTAAAATTCTCTCTAGAATTTTCAAAATCCATGGCCACATGTTTACAATTTCACATAAAAAAATGGCTAAAATTCCAGTTGAAATTTTTTCAAAGTCCCTTAAAAATTTTCCAATTTTTGTCCCAATTCTTCCCATTCCCATTGAAACTTTTCAAATCCCTCTCAAAATTGTTGAAATTCTGTTGAAGCTTTTAAAATTCTCTCTAGAATTTTCAAAATCCATGTCCACATGTTTACAATTTCACGTCAAAAAATGGCTAAAATTCCAGTTGAAATTTTTTCAAAGTCCCTTAAAAATTTTCCAATTTTTGTCCCAATTCTTCCCATTCCCATTGAAACTTTTCAAATCCCTCTCAAAATTGTTGAAATTCTCTTGAAGCCTTTAAAATTCTCTCTAGAATTTTCAAAATCCATGGCCACATGTTTACAATTTCACGTCAAAAATGGCTAAAATTCCAGTTGAAATTTTTTCAAAGTCCCTTAAAAATTTTCAAATTTTTGTCCCAATTCTTCCCATTCCCATTGAAACTTTTCAAATCCCTCTCAAAATTGTTGAAATTCTCTTGAAGCCTTTAAAATTCTCTCTAGAATTTTCAAAATCCATGGCCACATGTTTATAATTTTACGTCAAAAAATGGCTAAAATTCCAAGTTGAAATTTTTTCAAAGTCCCTGAAAAATTTTCCAATTTTTGTCCCAATTCTTCCCATTCCCATTGAAACTTTTCAAATCCCTCTCAAAATTGTTGAAATTCTGTTGAAGCTTTTAAAATTCTCTCTAGAATTTTCAAAATCCATGTCCACATGTTTACAATTTCACGTCAAAAAATGGCTAAAATTCCAGTTGAAATTTTTTCAAAGTCCCTTAAAAATTTTCCCATTTTTGTCCCAATTCTTCCCATTCCCATTGAAACTTTTCAAATCCCTCTCAAAATTGTTGAAATTCTGTTGAAGCTTTTAAAATTCTCTCTAGAATTTTCAAAATCCATGTCCACATGTTTACAATTTCACGTCAAAAAATTGCTAAAATTCCAGTTGAAATTTTTTCAAAGTCCCTTAAAAATTTTCCAATTTTTGTCCCAATTCTTCCCATTCCCATTGAAACTTTTCAAATCCCTCTCAAAATTGTTGAAATTCTCTTGAAGCTTTTAAAATTCTCTCTAGAATTTTCAAAATCCATGGACACATGTTTACAATTTCACTTCAAAAAATGGCTAAAATTCCAGTTGAAATTTTTTCAAAGTCCCTTAAAAATTTTCCAATTTTTGTCCCAATTCTTCCCATTCCCATTGAAACTTTTCAAATCCCTCTCAAAATTGTTGAAATTCTGTTGAAGCCTTTAAAATTCTCTCTAGAATTTTCAAAATCCATGGCCACATGTTTACAATTTCACGTAAAAAAATGGCTAAAATTCCAGTTGAAATTTTTTCAAAGTCCCTTAAAAATTTTCCAATTTTTGTCCCAATTCTTCCCATTCCCATTGAAACTTTTCAAATCCCTCTCAAAATTGTTGAAATTCTGTTGAAGCTTTTAAAATTCTCTCTAGAATTTTCAAAATCCATGTCCACATGTTTACAATTTCACGTCAAAAAATTGCTAAAATTCCAGTTGAAATTTTTTCAAAGTCCCTTAAAAATTTTCCAATTTTTGTCCCAATTCTTCCCATTCCCATTGAAACTTTTCAAATCCCTCTCAAAATTGTTGAAATTCTCTTGAAGCCTTTAAAATTCTCTCTAGAATTTTCAAAATCCATGGCCACATGTTTATAATTTTACGTCAAAAAATGGCTAAAATTCCAGTTGAAATTTTTTCAAAGTCCCTTAAAAATTTTCCAATTTTTGTCCCAATTCTTCCCATTCCCATTGAAACTTTTCAAATCCCTCTCAAAATTGTTGAAATTCTGTTGAAGCTTTTAAAATTCTCTCTAGAATTTTCAAAAATCCATGTCCACATGTTTATAATTTCACATAAAAAAATGGCTAAAATTCCAGTTGAAATTTTTTCAAAGTCCCTTAAAAATTTTCCAATTTTTGTCCCAATTCTTCCCATTCCCATTGAAACTTTTCAAATCCCTCTCAAAATTGTTGAAATTCTCTTGAAGCTTTTAAAATTCTCTCTAGAATTTTCAAAATCCATGTCCACATGTTTACAATTTCACGTCAAAAAATTGCTAAAATTCCAGTTGAAATTTTTTCAAAGTCCCTTAAAAATTTTCCAATTTTTGTCCCAATTCTTCCCATTCCCATTGAAACTTTTCAAATCCCTCTCAAAATTGTTGAAATTCTCTTGAAGCTTTTAAAATTCTCTCTAGAATTTTCAAAATCCATGTCCACATGTTTACAATTTCACGTCAAAAAATGGCTAAAATTCCAGTTGAAATTTTTTCAAAGTCCCTGAAAAATTTTCCAATTTTTGTCCCAATTCTTCCCATTCCCATTGAAACTTTTCAAATCCCTCTCAAAATTGTTGAAATTCTGTTGAAGCTTTTAAAATTCTCTCTAGAATTTTCAAAAATCCATGTCCACATGTTTATAATTTCACATTAAAAAATTGCTAAAATTCCAGTTGAAATTTTTTCAAAGTCCCTTAAAAATTTTCCAATTTTTGTCCCAATTCTTCCCATTCCCATTGAAACTTTTCAAATCCCTCTCAAAATTGTTGAAATTCTCTTGAAGCTTTTAAAATTCTCTCTAGAATTTTCAAAATCCATGGCCACATGTTTACAATTTCACGTCAAAAAATGGCTAAAATTCCAGTTGAAATTTTTTCAAAGTCCCTGAAAAATTTTCCAATTTTTGTCCCAATTCTTCCCATTCCCATTGAAACTTTTCAAATCCCTCTCAAAATTGTTGAAATTCTCTTGAAGCTTTTAAAATTCTCTCTAGAATTTTCAAAATCCATGTCCACATGTTTACAATTTCACGTCAAAAAATTGCTAAAATTCCAGTTGAAATTTTTTCAAAGTCCCTTAAAAATTTTCTAATTTTTGTCCCAATTCTTCCCATTCCCATTGAAACTTTTCAAATCCCTCTCAAAATTGTTGAAATTCTCTTGAAGCTTTTAAAATTCTCTCTAGAATTTTCAAAATCCATGGCCACATGTTTACAATTTCACATAAAAAAATGGCTAAAATTCCAGTTGAAATTTTTTCAAAGTCCCTTAAAAATTTTCCAATTTTTGTCCCAATTCTTCCCATTCCCATTGAAACTTTTCAAATCCCTCTCAAAATTGTTGAAATTCTGTTGAAGCTTTTAAAATTCTCTCTAGAATTTTCAAAATCCATGTCCACATGTTTACAATTTCACGTCAAAAAATGGCTAAAATTCCAGTTGAAATTTTTTCAAAGTCCCTTAAAAATTTTCCAATTTTTGTCCCAATTCTTCCCATTCCCATTGAAACTTTTCAAATCCCTCTCAAAATTGTTGAAATTCTCTTGAAGCTTTTAAAATTCTCTCTAGAATTTTCAAAATCCATGTCCACATGTTTACAATTTCACGTCAAAAAATTGCTAAAATTCCAGTTGAAATTTTTTCAAAGTCCCTTAAAAATTTTCCAATTTTTGTCCCAATTCTTCCCATTCCCATTGAAACTTTTCAAATCCCTCTCAAAATTGTTGAAATTCTCTTGAAGCCTTTAAAATTCTCTCTAGAATTTTCAAAATCCATGTCCACATGTTTACAATTTCACATAAAAAAATGGCTAAAATTCCAGTTGAAATTTTTTCAAAGTCCCTTAAAAATTTTCCAATTTTTGTCCCAATTCTTCCCATTCCCATTGAAACTTTTCAAATCCCTCTCAAAATTGTTGAAATTCTCTTGAAGCTTTTAAAATTCTCTCTAGAATTTTCAAAATCCATGTCCACATGTTTACAATTTCACGTCAAAAAATGGCTAAAATTCCAGTTGAAATTTTTTCAAAGTCCCTGAAAAATTTTCCAATTTTTGTCCCAATTCTTCCCATTCCCATTGAAACTTTTCAAATCCCTCTCAAAATTGTTGAAATTCTGTTGAAGCTTTTAAAATTCTCTCTAGAATTTTCAAAATCCATGTCCACATGTTTATAATTTCACATTAAAAAATTGCTAAAATTCCAGTTGAAATTTTTTCAAAGTCCCTTAAAAATTTTCCAATTTTTGTCCCAATTCTTCCCATTCCCATTGAAACTTTTCAAATCCCTCTCAAAATTGTTGAAATTCTCTTGAAGCTTTTAAAATTCTCTCTAGAATTTTCAAAATCCATGGCCACATGTTTACAATTTCACGTCAAAAAATGGCTAAAATTCCAGTTGAAATTTTTTCAAAGTCCCTTAAAAATTTTCCAATTTTGGTCCCAATTCTTCCCATTCCCATTGAAACTTTTCAAATCCCTCTCAAAATTGTTGAAATTCTCTTGAAGCTTTTAAAATTCTCTCTAGAATTTTCAAAATCCATGTCCACATGTTTACAATTTCACGTCAAAAAATTGCTAAAATTCCAGTTGAAATTTTTTCAAAGTCCCTTAAAAATTTTCTAATTTTTGTCCCAATTCTTCCCATTCCCATTGAAACTTTTCAAATCACTCTCAAAATTGTTGAAATTCTGTTGAAGCTTTTAAAATTCTCTCTAGAATTTTCAAAATCCATGGCCACATGTTTACAATTTCACATAAAAAAATGGCTAAAATTCCAGTTGAAATTTTTTCAAAGTCCCTTAAAAATTTTCCAATTTTTGTCCCAATTCTTCCCATTCCCATTGAAACTTTTCAAATCCCTCTCAAAATTGTTGAAATTCTGTTGAAGCTTTTAAAATTCTCTCTAGAATTTTCAAAATCCATGTCCACATGTTTACAATTTCACGTCAAAAAATGGCTAAAATTCCAGTTGAAATTTTTTCAAAGTCCCTTAAAAATTTTCCAATTTTTGTCCCAATTCTTCCCATTCCCATTGAAACTTTTCAAATCCCTCTCAAAATTGTTGAAATTCTCTTGAAGCTTTTAAAATTCTCTCTAGAATTTTCAAAATCCATGTCCACATGTTTACAATTTCACGTCAAAAAATTGCTAAAATTCCAGTTGAAATTTTTTCAAAGTCCCTTAAAAATTTTCCAATTTTTGTCCCAATTCTTCCCATTCCCATTGAAACTTTTCAAATCCCTCTCAAAATTGTTGAAATTCTCTTGAAGCCTTTAAAATTCTCTCTAGAATTTTCAAAATCCATGTCCACATGTTTACAATTTCACGTCAAAAAATGGCTAAAATTCCAGTTGAAATTTTTTCAAAGTCCCTTAAAAATTTTCCAATTTTTGTCCCAATTCTTCCCATTCCCATTGAAACTTTTCAAATCCCTCTCAAAATTGTTGAAATTCTCTTGAAGCTTTTAAAATTCTCTCTAGAATTTTCAAAATCCATGTCCACATGTTTACAATTTCACGTCAAAAAATTGCTAAAATTCCAGTTGAAATTTTTTCAAAGTCCCTTAAAAATTTTCCAATTTTTGTCCCAATTCTTCCCATTCCCATTGAAACTTTTCAAATCCCTCTCAAAATTGTTGAAATTCTCTTGAAGCTTTTAAAATTCTCTCTAGAATTTTCAAAATCCATGGCCACATGTTTACAATTTCACATAAAAAAATGGCTAAAATTCCAGTTGAAATTTTTTCAAAGTCCCTTAAAAATTTTCCAATTTTTGTCCCAATTCTTCCCATTCCCATTGAAACTTTTCAAATCCCTCTCAAAATTGTTGAAATTCTGTTGAAGCTTTTAAAATTCTCTCTAGAATTTTCAAAATCCATGGCCACATGTTTACAATTTCACGTCAAAAAATGGCTAAAATTCCAGTTGAAATTTTTTAAA